>NC_059379.1:10885000-10992500 GCF_019703515.2 Myxocyprinus asiaticus
TTTTCCAGATACATGACACAGAAATGTCTTGACCTTCATATTAAAGGTCAGTAGAGACAGTACTTGCCAGGCTCCGGAGGGACATGAACGATTCACTGTGTTGGCTAGCTTGTTCATATAAACGACACAAGAACGATTTAAACAGAATCACCTGTTTAATATCCCTGAAAACTTGAAATCCACCCAAACTCAACAGCTCCACCTTAATGTGGATTTGTTTCATTAAAACACAGTTGACATTTACAACAAATTTATGCAAGCTTTATAATATCCCAGATACAAAGTAAAATCCAAGGGCCAAAGTTGTCCCTTGGCATAGCTCTTGTCATTTCAAGCTCTATGTTATACTCTGGCAGTGCTTTAGGATTCTGGCATGACTGTGAATGTTCTCTACTGTGCTCTGCCAAGTTTTGCTGTCCTCTCCCACCAGTTTGGGCATTGTCCAGCATTGAGGAGCCAGTGTGGGGGGCCAGAAATTGAGCCAGACCCCAGGCCCCATCCCCCGAGTACATGCAGGAAGGGTGGGGTACCCCACAGAACGAGAGGAAGAGGAGTGGAGCACTAACAAGGGGTCTGAAGAGGACATGGGCATACAGCAGAGAAGCATCTTTTAATTTCAGCCTCAACATATGTGAGTTTGTGAAAGAAGCTAAAAGCTGTCTAATTTGAAAGATTATAAGCAAAAGCATTCTTTAATGTTTTTGTAAGGGTGACTTTTAAATTATGACATCTATGTTAAAACATTTATCTGTAACGAAGCTCAGCAATGACAGGCAGACGAAGACGATGATGATGTAGGAACCCAGGTGCAGTTTATTCAAACGTGAGTATATTCCAGAATGTGAAACCAAAACAAAACATAAACATGAACATGAACATGAACATGGACTTGACTTGAACATGGACTACATTACACCAAACAATACCTGACAAATGATAACGGCAAACACGAGGGCTTAAATACAAGGACATGGGTAACAGGTAAACAAGACAACCAATCACAAGACTAAACTATAAACAAGATAACAAGACTAAATTAATTTTAACAAATGAAAAGACAAGACTAATAACAAGGTAATTTAACAATGAACCAATGAAAACAAGACACATGAACAGGGGAAACACATGACAAGATCACATGAGGGAACAGGAAATCACATGACATGACACCACATGACCTGAACAGGAACAAGAACTAAACTTTAAAAAGACATGAAAACAAGAACACATAAACGTGACATATCCCCCCCACTGGGGCGGCTCCCAATGCCCCAAAGCATAAACACAAAGTTCAGTGTGAGGGAGCTGTGTGTGTGGGGGGGGGGGAGGGCGTGGGATCTTGACGTGTGTGTGGTTGGGGGGGTGGGCCATGGTAGGCGTGGATGCTGGGTCGTGGAGCAAAGGCTTGCTTGTGACATAGCATGGAGCAGTCTGGGGCTTGGCTGAGACATGGCATGGAGCATACTGAAGCTTGGCTGTGACATGACATGGAGCAGACTTAGGCATTATTGTGACAGGCTCAGGCGTTGCTGTGACATGGCATGGAGCAGGCAGAGGCGCTGCTGTGACATGGCATGGAGCAGGCTGAGGCACTGTTGTGACGTGGCATGGAGCAGGATGAGGCGCTGCTGTGACATGGCATGGAGCAGGATGAGGCGCTGCTGTGACATGGCATGGAGCAGGCTGAGGCGCTGCTGAGACGTGGCATGGAGCAGGCTGAAGCGCTGCTGTGACATGGCATGGAGCAGGCAGAGGCGTTGCTGTTACTTGGCATGGAGCAGGCTGAGGCGTGGCTGTGACGTGGCATGGAGCTGACTCTGGCGTGGTGGTGAAGTGGCATGGAGCTGACTCTGGGGTGGCATGGCCTCGACCTGACTCTGGCACGGCTGTGACATGGCCTGGAGCTGACTCTGGCGTGGCATGGCCTGGAGCTGACTCTGGCGTGGCCGTGACATGGCCTGGAGCTGACTCAGGCGTGGCTGTGACATGGCATGGAGCACACTGAGGATCTGGGGCAGAAGGTGGTGCAAGCTCAGCGAACATGACGTGGAACTCTGGCTTGGCGGCCATGACGTGGAACACTGGCTTGGCGGCCATGATGTGGAACTCTGGCTTGGCGGCCATGACGAGGGGCAAAGTCATGGAAGGCGGAGCCGTGGGAGGCTCGAGGGGCGAAACCATGGAAGGTGGAGCTGTGGGAGGCTCGAGGGGCGAAGCTGTGGAAGGCTGAGCTGTGGGAGGCTCGAGGGGCGAAGCCATGGAAGGCGGAGCCGTAGGAGGCTTGAGGGACAAAGCCGTGGAAGGCGGAGCCGTAGGAGGCTTGAGGGACGAAGCCGTGGAAGGCTCGAGGTTAAGAGTCCAGGATGACTGGAAAATGACCTCCATGCTCGTGAACACTGGCAGAGACTCAGGAACGACCTCTGTGGTCATGAACATGGGCAGCGACTTGGAGACGACCTCTGTGGTCGAGTACATGGGCAGAGACTTGAACAACCTCTGTGGTCGTGTACAGGGAAGAGACTTGGGAACGACCTCTGTGGTCGTGGGCATGGGCAGAGACTCGGGAACAACCTCCGTGGTCGTGAACATGAGCAGAGACTTGGAAATGAACTCCGTGGTCGTGTACACGGGAAGAGACTTGGGAACAAAAGCCTTTCTTCTCCTCCTCCTCCTCCGGACGGCTGAAGTTGGCAATGCTGGCTCTGGGACAGACGAGGCTGGCAACGCCGGTTCTGGGACAGACGAGGCTGGCAATGCCGGCTCTGGGACGATTGAGGCTTCCAGTTCGTTGGCCGTGGCAGGCATGGGCATTGGCTCGTTGGCCATGGCAGGCGCGAGCGTTGGCTCGTTAACCGTGGCAGGCGTGAGTGCTGGCACGTTAACCGTCTCCCCTATGGTGAATGGTGAACCACTAATCAGTAGGGCAAGGTCGATATACCAAGCAAGTCCCTCAGCACACCGACTGTCAGGCATCAGGGAGGAAACCAGCTCATTCAGCCCAAAACGGAAACAGTCCACCCTGCAGGCCAGAGTGCAGAATTCCTCCACATAATCCTCCAGGGGACGGCTCCCCTGGCATAGACGGAGGAGCTGAACTGCTGGGTTCATCTTGTGTTGGTCAGGTATTCTATAACGAAGCTCAGCAATGACAGGCAGACGAAGATGATGATGATGTAGGAACCCAGGTGCAGTTTATTCAAATGTGAGTATATTCCAGAATGTGAAACCAAAACAAAACATAAACATGAACATGGACTTAACTTGAACATGGACTATGTTACACCAAACAATACCTGACAAACGACAATAGCAAACATGAGGGCTTAAATACAAGAACATGGGTAACAGGAAAACAAGACAACCAATCACAAGACTAAACTATAAACAAGACAACCAGATTAAATTAACTTTAACCTATGAAAAGACAAGACTAAAAACAAGGTAATCTAATAATGAACCAATGAAAGCAAGACACATGAACAGGGGAAACACATGACAAGATCACATGAGGGAACAGGAAATCACATGCCATGACACCACATGACCTGAACAGGAACACAAACTAAACTTTAAGATAAAAGACATGAAAACAAGAACACATAAATGTTACATTATCACATATCTTGAAAAAAAATATCTGTTCATGTACTTGATCAAACTTTAAGTGAATTGTGGTATGATGAGTGGTGCTGGTGACACTAAATAAAAAGTTTCTGTCAAACTGTCAATTAACTTTGAGTTTTAAAAAGAAATAGATTTTTTCATTAATTAAAATTCTCAAATACTGAGCGGTTTCGTAATGACATTGTGATGAGGAGGAGGGCCGGGCCGGGCCGTGAGGTCATACGACAGGCCCTGAATCGGGCTAAAGATGAGCCGGAGGTGCCAGGCGCTGCATGTGTGTCTGTTTGTTTATGTTTTATGTTGTTTTAAACTCATTTATGTCATAATATTTTACATTGACTGTTCAGCCGGCTCCCGCCTCTTCCTTGCCCATCCTTATACTGGTACAGTGGTGCCAAAACCAGGAGGGAGGAGGGATGCGCTGTCGCAGAGTCCTCGCCGCTGCCGTCCGCCAAAGGAGCAGCCGCGGCCGTCTGCCTGGGGACAGAGAGGTTACTGCCAGCCGGCGAGAGCTGGAGGAACCGCTGCCATCCGCCAGGGACCGGGGGAGGAGCGAGCTGTCATCTGCCAGAGGGCGGAGGAGCGGTTGAGGACCGGGCGACAGCGTATCCAGGAACAGGTGGGCAAGTTTTTCTCTCTCTCTCGCTCTCGCTCTCTCTCTCTCTCTCTCTTGCTCTTCTGTCACTCCACCTCGCTCTTTCCCTCTCCCCTTTCCCTACCCTCGTCTCTCCCAGGGCTCCAGAAAGGCGGGATAGACCTGCTGGCAGGCAGGGCCGGAAGGGCAACACCCCCCCTCCAGATAGGGAGGGGAGGGGAGTGCCTCATGCCGGGGGTTTCCCCAGCCTGAGTTGAGCAATGGAGGAGTGTGACGAGGAGGAGGGCGGGCTAATCGGGCTAATCAGCCTGGAGGGGGATAAAGATGAGCCGGAGGCGCCAGTTTGAGAGAGAAACGCACGTGCTGCATTGTTTGTTTTATGTTGTTTTAAGTTAATTTATATCATTCAATTTTATGTTGACTGTTCAGCCGGTTCCCACCTTCTCCTTGCCTGTCCTTATACTGTTACATACATCATGACATAAAAATCTAAAAATGAATTTAATTTTTGATATTCAAATTGTCACTTCGCTGCCTTTGTTCATGTCACATCATTTTAATTAAAGGGTCATAGAGAAATAAGTTTGTCTGAGGTGATAAAGATTTGAAATATTTTAAAAATCTGGTTTCAAACACGTCAAGTTCGTAGATATGTAATCTTTGAGTTCATGTTGTTTTTACAAATTGTTTGAAAAACATTTATAGTATTTTGTACAAAAAAATTATTTAATGACTTGCAGTGCAACCAAGTAAAAGGTATTAAAATAGTTTCCTTGCACCTTGAATATATGAGAGTGTGCACAACTTCATTCATTTCAAAAAAGGTTTCAAACATATGTTTCAAGGTGAAAAATATTTTGACAAATATCATGAATTTTTAAGTCAAGTATATCAAGATGTTTTCTCATGGTTGCACCAAATGACCTGAACCACATGTGCCTTTTCACTAAAATGTAAAAATATTGAATGATATGACAAAATTATGATTTGTTTTTCAAATGTTCACACAATGTCTTGTGGGTTTAAACAGAGCTTCTCTGTTTTATGATTTTTGTCACATGACAACAAAATATCTATGTTGGTTGTGCCACATGACTTTGATTTGGTGGACATGGTGGAACAATTAATCATGTTTTAAAATAAAATTGTTTCACTGCATTTAAATAATAATAATAATAAAAGATTGTTTAGCACAACTCATGCCATCATTTATTTTTTCCAAGAATTTCAGCTTTTAATTAGATTTGGAATTTTTTTACTGTCTCCGGAATTAAATGTACAGTTCACCCGAAAATGAAAATTCTGTCATTATTTACTCACCCTCATGTTGCTCCAAACCTGTATGACCCCCCCCCCCCACACACACACACACCTCCCCACACACACACAAAATGAGGCTACATCTACATTAATTAGGATACAT
Source organism: Myxocyprinus asiaticus (assembly GCF_019703515.2). NCBI lineage: Eukaryota > Metazoa > Chordata > Actinopteri > Cypriniformes > Catostomidae > Myxocyprinus > Myxocyprinus asiaticus. The sequence continues at coordinate 10,890,643 of NC_059379.1, forward strand.
TTGAAGACAGTGTTTTCGCAACGCTCTCTGTCCACACTGCTGTTTTTCAGCGTTTTCCAAAAGTTGCTCATCCACACTGAAATGTATGAAAATGCTTAAATCCTTTTACTGCATGTGGCAGGGCGGAGGGCGGGGCCGGGTCGTGATTCCACACACCTGGCCCCTAATAAGGCTGATTAAGCCTGAGAGGGATAAGGCCGACCGGAGAAGGCAGTGCGACAGAGAGAGAGAGAGTTACGGACAGCTGTCCGACACCTGTGTGTGTTTGTGTCTTTTGGTTTAAGTTTATTAGTAAACTATTATTTATATTGTCAAGCCGGTTCTTGCCTCCTTCTTTCCATTGAACTGTGTTACACTACGCATGCGAAAAATTGCCGTTCAATGTACGGTCTGAAACGCAATTGTCCTCGTGTTCCGTCACCGGACACCAATTCCGAGTAAACTTCCCGTTGACTTTGAAGGAATGCAATTTGAATGTTGTACAAAGTAACATTTATCTTTAACAACACTATCAAAGTGAATATCAGGCACAACAGCGCCGCTATAACACTGGCTTCCATCTCGATTGTTTTGGTTCAATGGATCACATGACTGCGTCACATGACAACAAATACGTCATTGTTTTCAGATATATCCATTTTCCCTGGCCACACTACAACGTGAGGACGGCGTTTTCAAATTTATCCACTTGGCAGAGCGTTTTCACGTTCAAGTACATCTCAGTGTGGACGGAAGGCCAAAACGTAGAGAAAAAGATGCGTTTTCAAATGAAAACATATTAGCGTGGACGTGGCCTGAGATGTTAGGTAGAACATTTGCTTCAGTCACCATTCACTTTCATTGTATGTAGGAAAAAAAAGCAATGAAAGTGAATATTGACTGAGGCTGTCATTCTGGTTTCCATCTTCTTTTGAACACATGAGGGTGAGAAAATGATGACAGAGCTATCATTTTAAAGTCACCTTTGAATAGAAAGTTTCAAAGGTTCCAATCAGCCCTAGATAAATGTCCTTAATTGATCCCAAAAATTAAATTCCAGAAATAAAAATGACTATAAATAAGCAAGTCAGTGACACTTCCTGTACATCTTTACTAATGCAACACATTTGAAGCAGGGGCCTTCTGTGTGACTCCACTGTGTGTTAACATCTGTTGTATCATCCTGTTTAATTTACTGTGTCCTCGTTGTGCAGCAACCATCACCATCTCTCACTGATATTTCTCAGATCTTTCCCTATGAATAGAAACAATTACACAAGCAAAGTAAACAGTGATGACTTCCTCCCTTACATAAACACTGATGGAAGTGTCTGTGGAAGCGGTTCTTTAATAGAGCAGACAGGAAGTGTTCCTTGAGATTTGTTCTGTCCGAGCCCTTTGGGAGGACATTCCCCACCCTCTCCGTATCCTCATGCTGGACATTTTTTTGTGGTCATTGTTTAGGATCAAGTATGGTTTGTTTCCTAGAAGACCTGCACATGTGCTGACACTCCCCTCGGTATAACAGAACTCAGGGGAACTGATGAAACCACATCATTATAATTTTATTATTATTATTATTGCAATACAATTGCAATGTTATTTGATTATTTTTTTATAAAATTGTTTCTTATATTTTTATAATATTTTATATTATATGATTTATTATTTTATTAATATTATTATTTTTTGCAGTATAATTATGGAAAGCTAAAAAGGACAGATTAAAAATGTTTGTGTGTTTTTATAATATTTTATATATTGTTTGGAATTTTATTATTGTTTTATTTTTATTATAATACAATTTTGCAAAGCTGAATAGGATAAATGTGCATCAAATGTTTATAAACAATGACAAAATTAATATAATTAAAAAAGAAAGGATTTTTTGTTGTTGTTTTTTGTTGTTGTTTTTTTTTTTTTTTGCACCATTATGAAATTTTAAGTTAAAATTCAAATATGGTATTGTATTGTTTAATAATTTCTAATAATATTTTATATTTTTAATGTTATTTTCAAGTATTTTATTCTTATTCTTATTGCATTTAAATTATACAAAGCTAAATAGGTTAGATCTGCGTCAAATGTTTATAAACAATGAAAAACATTATATTAATAAAAAATTACTGAATATTCTTGATCTATTATTAAATTTTGAGTTAAAATTTGAATATGGTCCCATTTTGTTATTTATTTCTTAAATATAGTATTTAATATTTTTAATTAAACCATATATTTTATATATAATTTTTTTAATTATTTTATTTTTATTGCAATACAATAATGCAAAGCTAAAAGTATAGATGTGCATACATTTCTTTTAAACAATGGCAAAATTAGAATCAATAATAATAATATATTTTTTAAAAAGTACTGAATATTCTTGCACCACTATGAAATTTTGAATTAAAATTCTAATATGGTATGGTCCCATTTTTCATTTAGCTTCTTTAGCTGAAATCAGGTTTTCAGGTTGGTCCAGTTAATGCTCATATGCATACTAGAGCAAATAGACAAGGCATTGCTGTAAAGGTGACTGGCTCTTTTAACTGAAAGGCGGGACTTCCTTTTCTACAGCCACATTATTCAGAGTTGCAATTTCTCCCATTAATTTTTTACAAGTGGTCCACCTCCTCTTCCCTCAACTGTCTCTAGCTTGGCCCGCCATTGGTACCCAATAAAATCAGTAGATTTACAAGGAAGAAAGGAAGGAAGGAAGGAAGGAGGGATGGAGGGAAGCATAATATTCTATTTTTGTTTGCTAAGTTGGGACAGTGAGTCCTGAGTTTGTGGGCATAAAGGTTGGACAGGTCATTGCAGCTTCTAAAGGGGGAAATCAGAGTAAGAGAGAGTGAGTCAACAGAGGATATTTAGCCTCTTACTCTCACTCTGTGGGCTATATACAGGGACTTACCCAGTTCATCTTTCCTCTTTGGCCCTCAGCTAAAACCGTTAACCACTCATTAAACTATTGCCGCTGCTGCATTACGCTCCATTACTTTGGGTAGTGTGTGTGTACAATTTTTTGATAAGGTAGGAGGCACTGTAGAGTTAAGGGGGTTGGAGGGAGCATCAGGCATTGAACAACAAAGGAAATTGAGTTTTTAATTGTAGGTTAGAACTGGAGAGACGATGGGACAAAAAAGGAAAGAGGGAATAATTACCGCACATAGTAGCAAGTAATTTGGGACAGACAGGACCCATTTCACATTAAATGTGTGATGTTTAATGAACAGCTGGCTTTCTGAGGGAGCAAATGAATCACAGTCACCTCTTTCCATCCATTCCCTTTTGGTGCGTGTCCATTTTTCCATTTTTTGTGCATTAAAATGCAAACGTCCTCTTCAAAGACTGTGACGGTAACAGATTCAGCTCTGTTGCTCTTCCTTTGGATATGACTGTATTTTTCAAAAAGGAACCAAAAGCTCGAATCGAGGACTCTTGGGTGCAGTGATGGGGTCTTTTGGAAACTATAGAGTCTGATTAGCTTTATCGGCTAAGCACAGACCATTACACAAACAACAGAAACTCATTAAAAAAATGTGTTTACAAAAATGACAGAGAAGTGTTTGTTTAAGTAGGTTTTTCAGAGTTACCGATTTCCTTTGAGACTTCTTAACCCTTCTCTTTTGTGAGAAAATTCCTATCAACTTTTCTGTGTGGGTCAAAAAAGACCCAGTAGAGTACAGTAGATATATAGCAGAGCACACCTTCCTTTTAATTAAAAACACGAGTATTGACATAGGCTTTTTTTCACATTGAACACAAGCTTTAGCAGTAGCATTTCATCTGGAAAGAGAGCCACCTATATGTCAGAGGTGGTACTATTATTTAACAACAGATGTAAACACTTTATTTTGAGTGAAAAAAAAAAATTATAATTTGAAACAAAACAATGTATTTGAGACAAATAAAGAATTATGGTGTAAATTTAAACATGGTTGTATTTCAGAATAGAAATGTCTGCCTGGCAGATGAAAAATAAGCATAAAATCCCATAGACTCCCATTCAAAAGGTTCCCATACAAGTAGGGGTATGGATGTCATAGAGACTTGGGGATGGTCTCGTTTGATTTGGGCCAGTAAGCAACCATCTAGCAACCATTTAGTAATGCCCTAGCAACACCCTAGCAATGCCCTAGTAGCCACCCTGACATTGCATACATATAAACGTATCATAAATATGTATTACTTTTTTCTTATTCATTGATCAGTCACATCAATTGCTGTGGAAATCATGTAAAAAGCATTTTGACTAAATACAAGATTAAGATGATTTTTTCACTTAAATGGGTCAAAAATGACCCAAACATAACAGTAGGGTTAAAGATGACTGTTACGGATGGTTCAAACATTCTGTCATTGGCTGTTGGATTTAGAAAGTTGGGAAACATATCTGTCATCGTCACTCTGCCCCAACAAACACATGGGTAACAAATTGATGCAACCCAATTACCATTGGACGTTGATGTTTTTAGCATTTGTTAAGGTAGAGTGAACTAGCCTTTAGTTGATTCAGTCTGAGCCCTTAATTCAAATGATTTTCATGATTTTATCCTCAGATATTTCTCTCAGGATGTTCAATGCACAAATGAGGAAGTAATTTAAAGCTTATGTGCCAAATTTTTATTTCTGTACTAAGGGAGTTCAGATGTTTTGTGCTGTTGTGCATATTGGAAAATATTCCAGTTAATAAATGTGGCACTGTTGTGACTTCTGTCCTTTTATCAAACATAAAAAAAAAATCTGGAAGCAGTTTTCTAGCTTTCAATGGCCTCTTTCGCAAGACAATTAGGCTACTTTAAACTGTGATACAACATGAGCACACACAACAGAGAGTGTTAAGAAAGACAGAAATATACAGAAGACTGTGAAATAGAGGTGAGGTGGTGTATATGTGAGTGTTCTTCAAGTCAAATAATTGTACCATTAACGTACATTTTACTTCTCCTTTGGCATTTTTTTTTCTTCCCTACAGCATAATCATCTTGTCACTTTCAGGTGAAAAGCAGCTTTGTTCAGGGTGATTAATTAAACATTAAAAAGATGTTTGGACAGAGGCCATCTTTTATCTATAGCAGACCTGAATCAGATTAGTAGGCAAAGTGATCTGGCACGTGTAAAAAGCACAAGAGAAAGAGCGACCAAGTTAGTTTCTTTTTAAAACTATGATTTTAATATTCCGCTATTGCTTCTCAGTACAGAGTTTAGTCCAGCATATTTCAATGTCAGTAAAAAACTCTTTTGCTTAATTTCACACAACTCCCGTTCTATAGATTCAAATTATTGATGGGGTTAATGTAAATGTATAGAAATCATCAAATGTTAGTACAATAAGCAAGAAAAGATTAATCAAATTATATAACTAAAATGGTTATTAGCTTACAATTTACATAAGAAGGCACAGAGGCAAAGCAATGACAAACCGAACACCCCAACAAATAATAATGTCTTTTGTAACAGTTACTCTGAGTGAGATTGGGACCAACTATTGTTCATTAAATTATAATTAAACTGGTGTTCCTTTTATTTTCCTATAGAATTATATCATCATGAAAAAAACATCAAATATCTGGTGTCTGAAAGTTTCTCTCAAATATCAACTTTTGTAATAAGGCATACTGTTCATATCTGGAAACATAATTTAATGTTATTTCTCACTTACAAAATATGATAGAAAAATACATTATAAAATGTTACAATGGTTATAAATAGAACTGTATATTTTCCAATCCAGGGAGCTGCTTGGGTTTCCAAAAAAAGTAAAAATAATAATAATAAAAGCTTAACAATGGAGAGTTGCAGTTCATTGGCATATACAATACACTAAACACTTGCACAAACAATCACCCGTAAACACAATGGAACACATATTCGCACACACGGACACACAGTCTATAGTAATACTGAATGAAAAGCAAACAATAAAAGCAAAAGAAACACAAACAAACAACTCCAGTTCAAGGTTAAACTTACTGAGTGAGAGATCCATGTAAAAACATATTTCATCTTTTAAAATTATTTGCCGAATTCTGCAATGTCCAGGTTAATAATATATATATAAAAAAGACATGCAACTGCATCAACCTCAAACATCTAAACATTATTGCATTTGCTCTTCTTAAAACCAATATTATTAAAAAAGTAGATGCATCTCCACAAAATTCAGTTATGATAACCAAATAATAAAGTGTAATTCTAGTTTGTTAATAGACTTTCATTCTCCTCTGTTCTGAAATGGTTCGATATTTTAACTGGAAGACCGACTAGAGGAAATGTATTCAGTTACATTTAAATAACTGAAAATCATCTGCATAGAAAGGCATGAGGAAATGTGAGATGTCCGTAACAAAAATGCTCTTCTGGTACAATTAAATTCTTCATAAGGAGTCCAACCTGTTATGACAAGTAAAACTAATTAATCCTAAACCTTTATCATTTTTAACCTGCCTAATTGAATAAATGCTTCTTGAGATATAGGTAGAGTGAAATATATATATAAACTTTTTGCGAAAATTAAGTTTATTTTTTTAGGATAATTGGGATTATTTTACAATTCTAGCATGTCTAATGTTTTACTTTTTGTATTTCCTATTTTTCTCAATTGTGATTTTCATTAAGTTCTACTTTCTGTAACATAGCAATACAAAACAGAAGAATTTTTATTTAAAACAGAACAAATGGCAGTTCAAGAAATAATACACGATGTCCAAAAATTTTAGTTTTACCAACATATTTTTTTGCTTTATGTTAATGAGAATTTTGGTGGGAAATGTCCTTAACTATTCTTAAATGATTTAACAAATGTAAAAAAAAATAAAAAAATAATATCATAAAATAAGTAGTTTTTTAAAGAAAAGAAAAAAAAGGGGGGGGGGGGGGCGGTGTATGTCCTGAACATGGTCTTGACAAGGTTCATGCGATTCTCCCAAGTAGTAACAATTTCAGACTTGATGCTCAGTTTGATGGGGGCTCAATTGCTTGTGTAACAGATGTAGTTATGGGTCTATTAACATATTAGAGAGCTTGTACACATACATTATAAAAAACAAACAAACAGTTAGCTAGTGTAAAGGGGTCAAAATGTATGTACTGTGACAGGGTAAACTCTATTAACCACTATTCGTAAAGAAAAATGATCAAATAGACTTTAAAAGAGTGTTTTAAAAACTGTAGTGTAAAGCCTGCAACGTAGTTCTGTACACCTCTGGTTTTCATTATCATAAACAGGACTTAAAGAGAAATACCTGATATGAACATTCATACTTGTTCGTAATTGATGATGATGTTAAATAAGGCACTTCTTTTGATTGACAAAAAAAAAAAAAAAAAAAGACACTCTTTTGGTCTCTAAAATTTCTTTGTCGTTGTAAAGAAATAAACATGGTTTGTTCATCACATTTTAACAACACTGTTTCTGAATACAAAAATGAACACCTGTGGAAAAATATATATTCATTTCCTGCGTAGCACCCTCATATCAAAAAGATTTCAATTGATACTCAGCGTTTGTACACTTGTTCATGTGTCAGGATGCATTTCAAAAGCTCTCCGAATAAAACGCTGGTAGGCAAGCATGGCTTTTACATCCCTTATGGACATCTCAAACTAAAAGTCAGTTTTAAATAGCTGGTTTCACCAACTATTTACTCAAATGTGTTATTTTGTTTCAGGATGGCATAAGAACTATAAGAGACTGTGAGTGCACACACTAAGAGAGTTAAAGGGACAAATCACCCAAAAATGAATCATGAGTCATCATTTACTCTCCTTCATGTTGTTCCAAATCCATACGACCATGTTCCACAGAAGAAAGTCATACAGGTTTGGAACAACATGAGGGTGAGTAAATGATGATAGATGTTTTCGTTTTTGGGTCTATCCTTTTGAACATTATGCTCAACCATTCATTTTTAGAAATCAATACAAATTTGTGTGTATTTAGTGTGTGAAAGGCTAATAGTGGGACTTTGCCCAGACAGTGTTATTGCTTTGACACTTCAGTGCAGGCTGAGTAGCACAGGTCACCTGACCAAGAAGGTCCTCAGTTAAGGGGAGTGTTTCTGTCCTGCGGGTGGTAGTGTTAGGGCCATCACAGCTTCTCGACTGTGTTAAGCGAATTAAAGCTGCTTCTGGGCTCGCCGGCAGGCCGCCAAATCATAGAAGCGAAGGACGAGAGCCAGAGAACTGGTCAGCAGGCAGGTCATCATTGGATGAAGAGTTGAGAGCTCAGAGGGTCATTGGTTAGTTGCCGTGGCGGCTGGGTTGTTAGAGATAAAAAAATGGACAGACAAAGAGGGGAAATAAAAAAAAGAGACATAAAAAGGACACAAAAGAAAAAAGATAGAGAAGGAGATTAGTTCCAGCTAGTGACGGTTGGATGACAATATGACATTACTTATTACAGCTACTGTAAGAGAAAACTGCTCAACATCTACATCAGGACAATTCAACTCCAGTTCCGGAGTACCAAGGTCCTGCAGAGTTTAGTCCCAGCCCTAATCACAATTAAAGTGTTGCGGGGGCACTTTAATCGCCCCATGGGGATTAATAAAGTTGTAAACTTAACAATCAATCATGATTAGGGTTGGAACTAAACTCTGGGGGACAGTGACTCTCCCGGGCCGGAGTTGAACAGCCCTGGTCTACGTTAACCCAGCAAAATCATGAAGGCCTCATGATTTTGCCCCAGAACCCATCTCCCAGGTAAAAATGGTTAAAGAAGCAAAGAGGCAAATCAATTACTGAGTAATTACAAATCAAACTAACAGCACTTAATAGTTAGTAGCAGTCAATTGAGTTTGGGTATTTGGAAAATCTGATGGTGACGGCAAGGCGTAAAGGGATATCTATCCAGGATTAAGAGATGCAAATACATAGAGGAACAATCCTGACTGCTATTAAGCATTAGAGTGCTGGCTCAATTCAAAGCCACAAAGCTGCTAGTGATAATGATATGGATTCATGAGTAGTTACAGAGATGTGATTGAGGAAAAACCAAGAGAAGAGAAAGTGACAGTCTAACCAGAAAGATTTCTACACAATACAAAAAGTTCTGTTTTTTAACTCAAATTTTATTGCCTTTAAAATTTGACTATTTACAAAAAATACAGAATGCTAATAAAACAATGATACTAAAGCATATTGGCTGAAATTGAGGGCTATAACAACACTATAACCCAAGAAAACAAAGACAAATCTACTTGTTTCGCAAGCTGATAAACTCTTACAGCTATAGCTTATAAGACAGTGTATCATGACTGTCCCCCATTGGGAAAAATAACATGGCATTGTTCTCTAAGCCTACATTTTTACTAGTATATATTCCCTATTAATTTACAAATACAATAACATTTCATAAATGTTCTTGCTTAATAGGTAAGCATATTGCTTTTTATAAAACATAAAACCACATATGATAACTATGTTCTTTTCCATACATTTGAAATGAAAATAGAAGCTTACTGCAAAACAACAAACAAGAAACAAACAGTTCTTCAGTTCATCAGTTGTTGTACTAACAGGCTGGCCTAGTGTGTGACCATCCTGCTTTAAAAAACATTCTAACATCTTATGAGGTTTTACCGTTTTCTTTTTTTTTTTTACGTCCCACTTTTCTCTGTCTGAGTATCACAGACTAGGAGCTGGTGATTTAAAATCTTCAGTGCAAACTATTTGTGCCATATTTTTATGATGAGGAATTCCTTGAATGGAAAGTTTAAGTGATCATAAGCACTTCATAACACCTAAATAATAATTGGATTACACAGAGCAAAAGTAGCTATATTGTAATGGAAAAATAACTGTATGTTCATGCAGTGCATATGATGGCTTGCCTCCTCAAACAAGTCTTAACCTTCATAACTGTCTAGCCTGTTTTACGTGACACTACCCAAACCAGGTGCTAGGAATTTTTAATCCTATACCTTGAAATTCATAGTCAATATTTCTCAAATCTCGAAAGAGACACTTGTTGCATTTTAAAGGAATGGAAGAGGAGATCCCTTAAATGGATTGTTTACCCAAAAATGGAAATCATCAAATTAGTTTTTTTTTTTTTTATAGCAGAATGTTTAAGCTGCTCTTTTCCATACAGTGAAAGTGAATGGTGACCATGACTTTCAAGCAAGATTTTCAGTGAATAACAACTTAAATTTCAGTCCATTCCTCACATAAATCTAGAGTATGGCTTCAGAACACTTAAAATATAGTGCATTCATAGACTACTTTTATGATGCTTTTGTAGAGGTATGCAACCCGACCGGGGCCCGACAGGACCTGAGAACCCGACGGGTTTTGGTCAGGGTTAGTTTTTCAAGTAGGACTTCGGGTTCAGGTTTGTAATTAATGAAAAAATAAACAGGCTTGCTGAACTTGTTTCGCGCACGCACGCACTCTCCCTCACAGACGAGTTAGGTGCCGTTCATACCGAATGTGTTTTTGCGTGGGTCTGTTCTGTTTTCCCATTGTTTTCCTATGTAAACACATGCTGGATGAATGTCTTTGACATTTGCACCATGTCTCACGTAGGACCGGCATATTGTAAACACCATGTCAAGTTAAAAAGGACTTAAAATTGTCAAAAATGCATATTGAGACACCTGCGCTCTGTTTCATTCTTTGCGCTGCATCTAGATTTTTTTCAGCGCAGTTGTCACAAAGATTCAATATTCTAAACAAGTTCAGGCTGCATAGAGGGGACTGTTGCATTATTTCATATTATTGCAGATTGTTCTGCACCAGGTGAAGTTTCAGCACATAAACGGTAAGGCAATGCTTTTTTCCCTTCTGCTCTAGTGTACTAAGGGGCTGCTGTGCCTTGTTAAAACTGTGAATGTTTACTGTTTCAGTACTGTTACGAATTTTGCCTATATGCTTACATAAAATATAGCCTATTGCAACAGTACTTGCTAGGATAAGAAATTAGATAGTAAGCAATTTCGTGTTTGGGTCGGTTTCTCGCTTCAAATCTGACGGTAACGTTCTGGCCGAGTAGGGTACCACACGGTCTCGGGTACGGGTCAGGTTCATTTTAAGGCCCGTGCAGACCTATATGCTTTTATGGTGCTTTTTGGCCTTTTTCAAGCTTGCCAGTCCCTGGTCACCACCCACTTTTAGTATATGGAAGAGAGCAGCATGAACACTCAAAAACTTCTACTTTTCTGTTAAATGGAAAACAGAAAGTCATACAGGTTTGGAATGCCCCAAATGTAGGCGAGTAAATGCTGACAGAATTTTCATTCTTAAGTGAACTATTCCTTAAAAACTTTATCAGCTAACTGCTTCTTTTCTGTCCATCTCTTTTCAGGAATCTTTTATAAATTCTCAAAGATTTTTTTCATGCTTTGGGTAGTAAGCCAGACAAGACAGAATTGACTTTTTGTGCAATTTCACAATTATGCATTAAATTGGTCAGTCATATTGGTCTATTAAATTATGACTTGTTAAGGTCTTATGGGTGTAAAGTTCACAATTATTGATCAGTAGATTCTCATGTTTACAATTTTTTTTTTTTCAGGAGTTATAGTGATTAGCCTGTATATACAGTTTTGGCACATACATGTTTTTGTAACATGAGATTAATATCAGTTTCATTACAGAGCCGTCTTAAAAGCTGATACTGTAATTCTCATAGATCCAGTTTATTTTCAGAGATCTGAAGGATTCTGTCACAAATATGCTCAGTGATTCTGGCCACAAACTTATTACTTTTACACTAAGTGACAACAATCATTGATCTATACATAAAAATTGCAGTAAAAAGGTATAAATAATAGGTCAAATTAAAACAAAAATCAAACAGTACAAGCACTAAAGAATGCATTATGAAAAAATGCATTAGAAATGACATGATGAGGGGAAAAATTTAGAATTTGAATAAATCAAAGTATGTACTGAACTACATCTGTAACAGACCTGAAGTAAAAATCAATACTGAATTTGCTCAATAAATACAGTTTAGCATACATCTATCTATAAATTAGGAGAAGCAGGTGTTGTGTTTTAGTTTCAACTATCTTTTAAATTGTATTCATGCTAGTCTGGCTAGCTTGGACCACGATAAATATGGTTTTCATACAATGTTATTTTCAGATGAGTTAAAAAAAATAAAAACAATTAAAAAAATGTGCTCTAAATCATAAATCTTGTAAAGCTGTTTCCATTATTCGTAAGGCAAAAATTTAAACTTGTTTCTTCTAAAGCTGCCGAAACGTTTCAATGGAACAGAATGGCAGAAAGGAAGTTGTAAGCAAATGGGACACGAATGCACTTAAGTGACACAATTATCTATAAATACGCAAAAACTGAATGGAATGACAAATGAGGAAAACAAGCAGGTCAGCTCCATCGCCCTTCATTGACTATGAGCCCAAAGGCCATCACAATGTCATCAGTGTAACAGAGCACATTGGACTGTCTATTTTGCGCCATAAATGTTCTGTGAACCGAAAAGTAGCTGTTTTAGATCTGTATAGATGCATATTTTTCCACTTAGCTTCAGATCATGTTTGACTAATACATAATGCATGTAAGTGCTGAAGTTATCAGGTCACACTAAATCTCAGAGCCTGGAATGTTGTCATAAGCCATCACAGGTTGTTTTGTCCTATTATGAATAAATTATAATTTCTTATGTAGCAGTATGTTTGTTTATTGTTTACCTTTGCTTCAGTGACCTCAAGAACATGCTCAAAAAATATGAGTAAGCTGATAACACTTACCGTTTCAATGCATTACCCGCTTGGCAGATTTAGTGAGTTGAAGGAATATTCCAGTTCAATACAAGTTAAGCTGAATTGACAGCATTTGTGGCATAATGTTGAAAACTACAAATATGTATTTCAATTTGACCCTCCTTTTCTTTGAAAAAAGCAAAAATCGAGGTTACAGTGAGAGACTTACAATGGAAGTGAATGAGGCCAATTTTTAGATGGTTAAACACTTACATTAGCTCTTCTGTTAAAACTCATGTATTATTTGAGCTGTAAAGTTGTTTAAATCATCATATTTAGTCATTTTAGGGTTTGTTGACATTACATTGCTATGGTAACAAATCTGTAAAATTGGCTATAACTTACAGAAAAGGTTTGTTAGTGATTTTATCACACTAAAATCATGTTTACATGCATATTGTTTATGTCTTGTGGCTATCATTTTGAAAAAGTGAGTATTTTAACATAAAAAAATTGACCCCATTCACTTCCATTGTAAGTGCCTCACTGGAACCCAGTTTTATTTTATTTATTTATTTATTTTAAGAAAAGGAGGGGCAAGTCAATACATTTTTGTGGTAATCAATATTATGCCTCAAATGCTGTCGATTGACTTTTATTGAACCCAGAATATTCCTTTAACAAACTCTTGTCAGTTCCACTGGCATGTAATACACAAGAAAACAGCACCACAGCACAACTTACAAATTATGCTGGGATGATTTGTATGTCTAACAGGTTAGAAGTGTCTATAAAGGATTCCTCTCTTTGTATTGAATGAGATGCAATGAAAAAGACAAGTGTAATCAGCATACCCAAAAGATAAAACACGTTTGTACACGCAAACACACACACATACACACAGCACAGCTTGAACACTGGAGCTAAACTAACCTCGTTCTGCGGTCACTACCCTTTGGTAAGGATGGACGCGCATATCCTGCCTTCGTACTTTAGTAGTCACTGCACCTGCTCAGAGCGCAACATTGCCAACAAAACAGGAATTTACATCAGATTATTAATCAAAATGCATTAAAACTACATCACAAAAATTGTTTAACAAGGCTTGTAGGACCAAATTACAAGGAACAAGTGACCTTGCTTTTAGAATTCCAAGGGCCCCATTTTAGTAAAATTTCATTATTTGATGTTGCCCACTGCCAAATTCTTTTTTATCTGAAGTATTTTCATAAAAACACAAATTTGTAATGCTTTAATTTAAACCATGACTATAAAGTCCTTGTATTCCTAACAAATAACTCCTAACACACTAGATGCCTCAGGTCATATAAATGCACTACAAGCTATTTCATCTGTAAAAAGCAAGTTACTTTAGCAATAATACTGATCACTCTCTAAATATTTAAGATACAGTTGCAGGAAGATAAATCATACAAATATTACAAGCTAAACAAATATAGATTATATTTAAAACAGAGGAATGTAATAAAGGCTTAATTATCAGTATTTATCTGAAAATATCTATTTCAATGAGTAAAAAAACAGTTAAGACCAGTGTAAACATCAGTAGTAATGATCTTTAGTCTTTTGCTTCTTAAAAAAAAAAAAAAACAATTTCTCCATTTGCTCTTTTTTAGTTCCAAGGCAGCTGTAAAGCAAAGCATTTTTTAACACTCGTATGGGTTGTAGACTGTTAAACCTCTGAGCATTACTAGCCTTTTGTTGGGAAAGCCATACCTACAAGGACAAGATAGAATGCTGGAGTTAGTCCACCAGATCTCTGAGCAAATGAGAAAAAAATCCTGTATTCCAAATAGGCGTGTGCGGTATGACCAAAATCATATATCACGGTATGAGTCATTTTATTTCACAGTAACACTATATATAAGGACAATTAAAAGAAAAAGGGGAATTATGTATTAAATAACCTTGCGGCTCTGCCTATTTTGCATACATCGATCAGCCACAATATTAAAATCACCTGCCTAATATTGTGTAGGTCCCCCTCGTGCTGCCAAAACAGCACCAACCTATTCTTCTCACCACAATTGTACAGAGCAGTATCTGAGTTACCGTAGACTTTGTCAGTTCAAACCAGTCTGGCCATTCTCTGCTGACCTCTCTCATCAACAAGGCATTTCCGTCAGCAGAACTGCCACTCACCTGATGTTTTTTGTTTTTGGCAGCATTCTGAGTAAATTCTAGAGACTGTTGTGTATGAAAATCCCAGGAGATCAGCAGTTACAGAAATACTCAAACCAGCCCATCTGGCACCAACAATCATGTCACGGTCCAAATCACTGAGATCACATTTTTCCCCATTCTGATGGTTGATGTCAACATTAACTGAAGCTCCTGACCCGTATCTGCATGATTTTATGCACTGCACTGCTGCCACATGATTGGCTGATTAGATAATCGCATGGATGATTGATGGTGCCAGATGGGCTGGTTTGAGTATTTCTGTAACTGCTGATCTCCTGGGATTTTCACACACAACAGTCTCTAGAATGCACTCTGAATGGTGCCAAAAACAAAAAACATCAGGTGAGTGGCAGTTCTGCAGACGGAAACGCCTTGTTGATGAGAGAGGTCAACAGAGAATGGCCAGACTGGTTTGAACTGACAAAGTCTACGGTGACTCAGATAACCGCTCTGTACAACTGTGGTGAGAAGAATAGTTTCTCAGAATGCTATTCTGAGATGCGGGTTGATGCTGTTTTGGCGGCACAAGGGACCTACACAATATTAGGCAGGTGGTTTTAATGTTGTGGCTGATCGGTGTATAAAAGATACTTCATGTCACTTGATTATGTTCTCTTCTTATTCTGAACTTAATGGCAGCAAATCAAATGATAATGCTATAAGCTGTAGTAAAACAGTTAATATATGCACAACTATGACAACTCATTAATTGAATTCCATATTCATATTGTATGTTGCGACGTTGCTAGGCAACCATATGCAACTAAAATCTGCTTTGCGTTACAGTCCTTAATAACAAGTTCTTCCTTTTCTTTACAAGTTTTTCACATGAACATACACTGTCATACCGCCCAGCCCTTACTCCAAATTTTGTTAAAGGCATAGTTATCCCAAAATTAAAAATTCTGTCATCATTTACACCCTAATGTCATTCCAAACCCATAAGACTTTCTTTCTTCATTGGAATTCAAGGGGAGTTAGGCGGAATGCTACCATTCACTTTTATTGCATCTTTTTTTCCATTCAATGAAAGTGAATAGTGACTGAGGACAGAATTTAAATATGTGGGAGAACTATCCCTTTAAATGCATAATCTGTACACAATACCTTTAAAGAAAAAACAAACACTCAATACTCACCTAAAACACCACTGGAGTCAATGGGATATTCGAGGATGGAGGTTGCAGGGGCAAGGGTGTAGGGGTAATCGTAGGGTGCATAGATGATGCCTGACTCAGGGGTCTGGGGTACGAGGGTCGCAGCATGGTGGGGCGTGCCTGTGGGCATGATGGCGGAGGTCTGGATCTGTCGGATGAGGGGCATGAGGGTGGGGGCAGCGGGTGCAGGGGTACGCAGAGCCGCAGTGGGCATCACCGGGGAGGGGCCTGTGAGGATGCGGGGACCTTGTGCGGTGGCGGCCAGGGAAAAAGCTAAGGCTGCTAAATAGAGTGAGACGCACAAGAGCAAATACACAAAGATGAGAGTGGAAGGGAAACTGAGTAACTAATAAATCTCTCACATACCCATACATTAGAAAATGGAAAGTACAGGCAAATATCTATGCACAAATGATCATTTACACACAAGAATAAATACCTATATATGGGTAGTTGAAGCATAACATTTCCACGAACTTGATTTTAGGCTAAAATATATATTAACATATAATGGAAAGTGTATATTTTAAGTGCTGTGACTGATCACCATTTTACTTTACATTTTTTTGATTGACTAGCTCATTAAAAAAAATGTTTAAAGTACAAATATTCCATGTTTTTTCCCCAATTAATATGAGGTCATAAAAACTGCTAATAAGTACAACTTTCCAAAACTACCCATATGTTTGTATATCCATTCACCTACAAGAAAAGCAAGTGACAGCAAGCATTAGGGACCAAACGCGTTGTTGTGCTAAAAAGGCTAGATGCAGTGCAGCAAACAACACAGAATGCAGGTGTCTTGAGATGCCTGACGTTCTTTTTAATCTAGTCACAGCATCTAAAAACAATGTGGCGCTTCTGCGTGAGAATCTGAAAGACAGCGAGATGTGACGAAACAGCCAAAGATGTTGATCTGCCGATTGTTTACATAGAAAAACCTATTTAAAGAAATCAGCGTAGACGGATGTAAAAATGCGTTGTAAAACGCTCCTTATGCATTTCATGTTCTGAAGCCAAAGAAGTAAAGTTTTGTGTTTGAAATGAGAGTAAAAAAGTGAAAATTTGAAAAGGAAATGAGAGTTCAAAAAAGAGGGATGGATATAGAAGGGAAACAGAGACTGTACAGGTGGACAGAGGTTGATGTTTGCTAATGTCATTCTTACGTGACTTGATATTGGCATCTCTGTATGTGCCGTTGAGAATGGCCAGCTCCATCAGCTGCATTTTCTTCAAGCTGTCTTCACCTTCCGCCTGCACACACACAGGAAACAAAGTTTAGAAAACTGTTAGGAATAATTTTACACACTTTTTAGCTTCTTTATAAATAGTGGTCGGCCAATAAAGGTTTTTCAATTGCACATGATGATGATATCTAGAGAGAAGAGTAGCTGATGACCTATATAATGCCAATATATAAATAAAACAATGTAACGACAGCAAATGAGACATTCACAATAGTGCTAAAATTACATGAACACTTTATTTACACAATATAAAGTCAAAAATCTACTGGCAGCTTAGTCAATGGATAATAAACATTATCTGTTTTCAAAATTTTTGTTAATTGGATAATCGGCACAGTTATCGGACAATAATCTCAAAATGGCTAAATATTGGGCGATTAATCTGACTAGCCAAAATATATGGGTCTATCACTATTTATAAAGCAGATGGATTCCACATGACAGGACTTTTAATGACAACTGACTGGACTTTAATCCACAGAATTGTTGGTCCTGTTTTCCCCCAAAAGAATTTGTACCTTCAAATTGAGAAGACCATACAAACTACTGCAGATCATAGAATCAATTCTCAGTCAGTTGAACTGCTGTCCTAATGTGTGCGCTGCAGTGGGGCAATGGGAAAGCTAAGGTTTCATGCTTGCTAACAGCCAGAGGATGATTTACTCTGCCACTGTCCAAACAAGCCAGCCCCAAAGAGCAGAGAGTTTAACAGCCAGTGCTGGGATCTACAACTGTCCTCTCTGCTTTCTCTCTCGTTCCTTTCAAACGGTTTTATCCTACAAGCTTTTCCCCCCTCAATGCACATCACTTCCTCTGAAGTGGTCAATACTTGACTGCATCTAATTGACTGATGATGTTTGCCAGTGAATACTGAAGTTCCATCTAAATCCTAAAAAAAAAAAAAAAGAAAATGCTAATAGAGTTAGAATGAAATGAAGGCATGTGAAAAAGCAGATAATTCACTGATTTATTGATTTCAGCAGCATAAAAATTTCACATTTTCAGAAGCACAAAAAGGGGAAAGATCTAAGTTTGTGTTTTCATCAAGGTCCTGGACAGTGAAGTTTGATTTGAGAGCAGGTCAGGGAGGGGTACGACAGACAGTCCAGAGTATAATATGAACCATGTCAGAGTAGTGAAAGAAAAGCAAGGCCTTTCAAAATGGGATCTGTGTGTGTTTGTGTGTGTTCAAACCACACTTTTCTCTGCTTACTTTGCTGAGATCTGCCTGCCAAATGACTGAAGCTTGTGAATGTCTGCCACTAGTCAGAGTCTCTGTAGGGATGATGGTCATTGCAAGAATTTGATGACAATGCATCCAGATTTTTTTAGATTTTTAGGTTTAAATTTAAATGAATGCATAAAGGAAAGTGTCTATCTGAGGTTCTGTAACTGCTCACCAAGTTTTTCAAAATGTTTAAATACCCTTTTCCCTTGACCAATTCATTTTTTTTTCTCTCTCTCTCTTTTCTAACTAACATCTTACTTAACTAACATAGTTGCCTTTGGCTTGCTCACTGGTGGCCTGGAGACAAAAACATTGAAGGGATAGTTCACCCAAAAATTATCTTATCATTTACTCACCCTCAGGCCATCCCAGATTTGTATGACTTTCTTTCTTCAGCAGAACACAAACAAAGATTTTTAGAAGAATATTACAGCTCTGAAGGTCCATACAATGCAAGTGAATGGTGACCAGACATTTGTAGCTCCAAAAATCATATAAAGGAATCATAGAAGTAATCCATATGACTTAAGTGGTTAAATCCATTTCTTCAGAAGCAATATAGCAGGTGTGGGTGAGAAACAGATTTAAAATTTAAGTCCTTTTCTTTTTACTCTAAATCTACACTTTCACTTTTACATCTAAAAGTCACATGTGGTGCCTGTTTTGTTTCACTTTCACATCTGAAAGTGAAAGTTAAAGTGGAGATTTGGAATAAAAAAGGACTTAAATATTGTTTTGTTTCTCACCCACACCTATTATATCGCTTCTGAAGATATGGATTTAAACACTAGTGTCATATTGATTAATTTTGTTTCCTTAATGTGATTTTTGGAGCTACAAAGGTCTGATCACCATTCACTTGCATTGTGAGGACCTACAGAGCTGAGATATTTTTCTAAAAAATCTTCATTTGTGTTCTGCTGAAAAAAGAAAGTCATACACATCTGGGATGCCATGAGGGTGAGTAAATGATGAGAGAATTCTCATTTTTGGGTGAACTATCCTTTTAAGGCATGATTTTAGAATTTGGAATATGGAATTTTCCTACCATCGGAGCAATTCAACTGCTTTCTCCAGGAGGCAGTAAGCAAAACTCCAGCTGTATAAGCAACGCACAGGTTATATAGAGAACAAACCACACATACCAACAGCAGACAGCACAAGATGAGTCTCATTCTTGCATTTTAACACAGCTTGATAGAGCACAAATCCGAACACAGGGATCTCAAGACGTGTTTTTCTAAGTTTTAAACTACGTTTATCTTGACACAGCGACCTAAAGATAAACACAGTACATTGACATAGGTATGTCGTAATGGAACCAAAGTGAGATGCTCATAAAGCATCTGTCTTTTATAAGAAATCTATCTCGGACAGATTGATGACTTCAATTCCAAAATGGATTGCTGTGGTTTGTAGGCCAATGATATCAATGCTTTACTCCTTTGCCACAATCATGAAATGCATTTTAATTATCTGAATTATTTTTTATAATACATATATATTTTATTTATAATTATTTAAATAGAACTATTTATAATTATTAATTCATTATATATTGAATTATTGTTATTTGAAGGGCTTTCTCAGCAAATATTTATATATGCAATAAATTGTGATTAATTTGATTAATTAATCGGCATAGCACATAATAAATTCGATTAAAAATTTTAATCGACTGACAGCCATAATATACTGTATGTACAAGAAAAAAACCATACAACTCACTGATCAACTTGTTAGCATCGTAAATCATGTTTACACACTATTCCACTGGCAGTGAAACATTCAACATTTTTAGAATATGACACTGATGGAGAAAGAGTATTAGGTGACCTTGCGAAGGGCATAAGAGCATGACATTGACTTGCTTGAAACAGGCTTGAATAAAAAAAATCTTGTTTTTAATTCTTCTCATCTCATTCTATTACATAAAGGAACCTCTAACATTTCTCACAGCTTTGCAACAAGTTGGCAATGACAATCTTTCACATTTTGAGTGCAAGGAAAAAAGGAAAAAAGTTTAATAGTCTTCTCCAAGATGGTTTGATGAAGACAAACAGAACAGCAGTGGGTTTACATTCAGAACGAGAGCTTCCCAGAGTAAACATCACTAAACTTTATAAAGAGCTTATTCTCTATTCAGGATTCAATTGCAGTGAAAGGGCACAACTCTCAATCAAGGATCAGTGCATCCCCAAGAGGGTTACCATGGTAGCACCACAGGGAGTCCAGAAACCCTCTCTCTTAGACAACGGAGAAGAGATTACAATCCACGGTTACACAAAATACTGAATTCCATTCTCCATTTAATTCTGTTCTGCTTTCTAAACAACATTGCTCATTTTCACAATAAGAAATTCCACAAAACCGAAACCAAACTTTTTTCTTTGCTTGTATCTTCAATCCACCAATAAAGTCAACATGAAATGTATTTTGCAACCCATTTCACTTCTGTAATGCAACAGATTTTCATGTGAAATAGAATATTCAATGGAAAATGTCATAAACCATATTACTTTCGTAATGTGATGTATTTCTGAGTGAAACAGGATATTCAATCAGAAAAATTGTATAACAAAATTATTTTATTCATCAAGAACTGATTGAATTGTGAAAAGTGGTCTCTTTATGACAGATGGTAGGAGGAGAGAGGCTGAAAAATAATATGGTTTGATATTGTCAGGCAAAAAAGAAGGTTATTCTAGAGGCGGAGCAAGTTGTTTCATTTTGATTGAAATATTCATTTTTTTGGGATACATGCACAAATAAATCGTTCACAATAAAACCAAGAACTTTTATTTGAGGTTAAAATGTAACCTTAAGCCACAAAATGTGAATCGACATTGTAGTAATATTTCAAGCTTAGATTAAATAACTCTTATGTAAGAATATTAAAGTATTTCTATCTTGATTGATTGCTTTAATATATATAGTTTAGAATACATTACAGAAAAGAAACTTATCTTAAAGGTGTATTTCACCCCAAAATTTACTTTGTCATCATTTACGTACCCTCATGTTGTTCCAAACCCAAATGACTTTCTTCCATGGAACACAAAAACAGAAAACAAATAAGCAATGAAAGTGAATGGTGACTAAGGCTATCATTCTGTTGAAAATCTCTTTTTGTGTTCCACAAAATAAATAAAGTCATGCCAGTTTGGAACAACATCAGGGTGAGTGAATGATGACAGAATTTTCATTTTTGGGTGAACTATCCCTTCAAGGAATTTATCTTAACCTCTTTCTCTTTCCTCTTTACCTGCTGCAATTTCCTTCACACCCAAAGGTTAACTGCCATTCATCTTTGGGTCCCACAGCAATGCTGAGACTTTCGTTAGTCCCCTGTGGAGTTTTTTTCTTGCCTATGGTCCTTATTAATTTATGAGCAAAGGTAATTAAGCCTATTAAAAACTGCCCATGGTGCTCACCTATGCATGTTTAAAGTGTGCTTGGTGGCTCCACGCTTATTGTCATGGATGAAAGCAATTCCTCTGTTCTCTGCCCCCCAAGACACTCACCTGTCTGAAGACGCAAGGCAACTACCGTAGAAACAGAAGACCTGCTGAGTGCGGCTATTTCAATCAAGTGTGCTCTCCTCAGAGAAAATACATTTATCAGTGCCTAAGCACCAATTCTTTGAGGAGAACCCAAGAGTCGTGTTTGTTAGGGCAAATCAATGATCACATTTACACGCACTTAAGAAAACGGTTTATTCCAAGGTTTTAGCAGAAAGCAGCGTTCTGAAATGTCATGTAAACAAGAACGCTGATTTCCTTACGCTTTTTAAGGGATTAAGAGAAAACGGTTTAACACACCTAGGTTTCTCTCTGAGACCGTGGCTTAATGTAGCCATGTAAATGCATAAGCGGCTTTCTGATGGGTGTTTGTAGAGTGCGTGTGCGTAGACCGGGATAAAAACCGTCATAGGTTGGAACCCAACAGCAAGTCAACACAGTGGAAAGAATTCAACATTTCTGGGAGTATAGAGGGAAAATCACATACACTATAAACTATAGCCATTTAAACACACGAATGTAAATTTTCGACTGTCCTTAATGTCCACATACATTGGGCGAATCCCAGAGTTTTATGTAAGAGGAAAATGTAAACGGGAGTAAAGAGTACGCGTCTTACACAGTGCATGTAAACCGTAACGCTGTATTCCTTTCTGGTGTCCATATAAATGTAGTCAATATGTTTTTGCCACTCCATAAATTAAATACACACAAGAAGGTCAGAAGAACAGGGAGAGACCATATAAGGGGGAGGAGATGGACGACTCGTAAGTAAATGAATATAAAAAAAATCACAATTCTCAATATGTAGGAATGGAAGTCCAGCCTTTCAGTTAAAAGAGCCAAACGTCTTTTTTATAAAAAGCCATTGACTGTTTTTTTAATCATTGACAGGACCAGCCTAAAAAACATAGTTTTTTTGTGTGATTAAGGCTAAGGAAGCAACATTTATGACATCATTGTTGTCATATTTTATTGCTGATATCAAATATGTTATTGAAACGTAATCTTGACAAACAGTTTTGGAGATTTACGTCTTTTTCCATTCAAGCAGATAGGAGTTGTACTTGTATGCCTATTGTGTCCATAAAAAATTGCTACCCGATGGTTTACCAAAGCTGGCCACCGAGTGAACCAACTTGCCTCTAAGGGACTTTGATATCACTTACTGCAGGAACTAGCAGTTTCTTGACCTCCTCGACAGCTCTTTTGAGTTTGATCTCAGCGCGGTTCTGAGAGTCTTCCACAGTGATGAGGACATGCAGGTCTTCATTCAGATGTTCCCAATTAGGTTTTCCCCTGTTCTGCTCTTCCTGTTCACAGAAAAACAAAAAACAAAATACTCTAATCAGAGACCTCACCTGATAAGACTGAAGGAATAGTTCACCCAAAAATGAAAATATAATGACTTTCTTTCTTATGCGGAACACAAACAATGTGAAAAAGGATCTACATTTTGATCTGTTCTCACCCAAAACCGATCATATCATTTCAAAAGACATGAATTAAACCACTTGAGTGATATATATTACCTTTATTTTGCCTTTATGTTCTTTTTGGAGCTTGCAAGCTTTGGACCCCATTGACTGGCAGTAAATGGATATATTCACATCATATCTTCCAAAAGAAAAAACAATCTTCATTTGTTTTCCGCAGAAAAAAGAAAGTCAAGAGTTTGAGACAGCATAGGGGTGAGTAAATGATAAAATAATTATCATTTGTGTATATACAACTTCTTTAACATAATTTCACACTAGGTTGGTCTTTTGTCACTGTAAAGAAGCTATTTGGTTCAAAATATGAGCTCAGTGCATTTTTTTATATTAAATTTTTTTTCTCCCCTTTTCTCCCCAATTTGAAATGCCCAATTCCCAATGCACTCTAGGTCCTTGTGGTGGCGTAGTTAACCCAACGTGACTCTACCCACCCAAGTCACTCAGCACGCCCTAGATTTGAACTTGTGACTCCAGGTGTGGTAGTCAGTGTCTTTACTTGCTGAGCTACCCAAGTCCCAAATATTTAACTTTTAAAATAAAGTAACAAGTTCAGTATTACATTTGTTTTTGCTGTGCTATCATAATTGGTATTGAGAATTGTGGAATTCACTGGTATTGGTATCAACAACTGAAATTTTGGTAATGTGACATTCCTAACCCGCAAGGCCACATTCCCAACAAGACTTTATTCAAATGTATTTTCCAGGTCCATTTTAATACTTGGAATCTACAACTTGTAAGAGTACAGTCCACTTCCTGTGAGTGTGCGGCACCCAGTTTCCATGGAAACTTTTCCAGACACTCATTTCAAGTGTGCAGCAACACATGGACCTAAAATATCAACAAACATAGACAAGACTGCTTGCCATAGCAACAGTTAGCTTGGGGTCAAATGACTGTCAGTTTATCTCAGGGTTCTGACCTGCAACAACAGTGACAGTTGCCATAGAAACGGGGTCTCGGGCCCGAGAACCTAGTCTTATTGAATACATTGTCTCCAGTTGGGTTTTTCATCACAGCGGGGCTTATGTTTACGACACAGAGCTCAGCCCCACAGAACAATCAATTACTGTGAACTCGCTCGCCGCCGCCTTCTTCAAGCAATCACACAGATCGCCTGCGTCTCAAGGGTAAAGTGTGAACGAGAGAAACAAAAACATAGACGGCCCAGTCACATCCTTGACTGGGGGACGCCAGTCTCAGATCACAGTAGGTGGCGGAGTATTCGCTAATAAGTGGCTGCCACCTCTTCAGAAGCAAGTAATTAGATGATCAAATATATGCATCCAATAAGGGTACAGTCTTGCACACAGCTGGTAACATGCTAATAATAACTGTGACTTGATCAAAGCAACAGCACAATACATAGATGTCTTCTTTATTTGGCCTACTTTTGGTGGGAATGCAGTTTTGTGCACAACACAGCAAACTGCAACAAAACTGCTTGCACGATGCACCTAACTATAACAGCGATACATCAAATGTGAACGTAAAAAGCCAATCCAAAGCAAGCTATTAATTACAGAAAGTTCACATCAATTCTAAATATTTCACAATCTATCCTGTAAGGACTCATACACCTAAAAAAGTATTTCCCGCACAGCAATTCAGTGACGGGGCTGAGGCTACAGCACCACACTTCAGTTAGAGTTGAATATGATGAAATAAAAAGATATGTATTGCAAAATAAAGCCAAGACAAGCATATGTTTCTCAAACACAAGCATCCAGTGCGACCAGTCCAAATCACTGTAGTCAGCTCTTTTAATAAATTACTAAGAAAGACTCACAAACTCACAAGTTATCGGTTTGAATCAGTCTTTTGAATCCTATACTGAATGAAATCTGGTGGAGTGGCTACAGAACAGAATGCCCCTTCCACTTTTCAGCCTTCTTAGTTCCAGAGGTATTTTTCCCATAATTTTTTCCATAGTAATTAAAAGTTAGCCTTCATAAAAAAGTTTTAAGCCATGAACTGATCCAATCAGCTCTGAGGTGAATCACAACATTACAAACTTTGATTTGAAGCAAAAAAAGTATTTGAAAATCAGACTAAGGGTGTGTTCACACTTGGCAGGTTTGGTTCGATTAAAACGAACTCTGGTGCGATTGCTCTGTTAGTGCTGTTCATTTGAACAAGTGTGAAAGCTGCCATCCAACCTTGGTGCGCACCAAACAAGTGGACCGAGACCCCCTGAATAGTGGGTCTCAGTCCGCTTCCAAACGAACTCTGGTGTGGTTCGACTGATATACCAAAGACGTCTAAACAGACCAATAACAGGAAGTAATTTGCCTTTAATACTGACCTCAAGCATATCTGGTTCTTCTCATCACAGGAGCTATGTTGCCCATTACAGTTTGGTACAGGCGTCGGAACCACCGTCTCCTTGCAGCATATCTTCGTTTGTGTGTGCAACGGAGGAATTCCTGGTGCTGTTTTGACTCCTTTATACATATTAGCTCTTCGTTTGTTCTCAGCTGCCGAAAATACCACCATATATACATAAATCCAACAACCATATTTAGCCCAGCAGCCAGCATTGTTTTGGATGTTCGGCAAATTCCGTTGCAAAATATACGTCATAAAAGCTGTCCAATCAGGTTGTGATCTTATCCTTATGCCTTTTGTTTTGTATCTTTAGGTTCAGAAGATGTTAAACAGGTGGGGCAATTGTGTCATAGTACTGTATACTGTATAAGGAGCCTCCAAAAACAGCCTGGTCCTTCAAGAGCAAGGATCGTTCAAGACTTGTCAATTTTCCAACAGATGCTTCAGCAAATAATCCAGCACTTTGAGAACAATGTTCCTCAAAGACAAACTGGAAGGATTTTGGGCATTTCACCCTCTACAGTGCACAATATAGTTAAAAGATTCAAGGAATCTGGTCAAATCTCAGTGCGTAAAGGGCAAGACAAAAACCATTTCTGAATGCGCATAATCTCTGATCCCTCAGATGTCACTGTCTTAAAAAATGGCACTCATCTGTAATGGATATCATGAACATGTGCTTGGGATAACTTTAGTAAACCTTTGTTAGTCAACACCACTCGCCACTGCATCCACAGATGCAAGTTAAGACTATACTATGCAAAGCAGAAGCCCTACATCAACACTGTCCAGAAGTGCTGCTGGCTTCTCTGGGCTCGGTCTCATCTTAGATGGAAAGTAGAACAGTGTAACTGTGTTTTTTGGTCAGAAGAGTCCACATTTCAAAAAAATATTTTTAAAAACACAGCCATCGTGTTATCTGGGCCAAAAAGGAAAAGGACCATCCAAGCTGTTATTAACGTCAGGTCCAAAAGCCAGTGTCTGTATGGGCCAGGGGTGTGTCAGTGCCCATGGCATGGGTAACTCGCACATCTGTGAGAACACCATGAATGCAGACAGATATATACACATTTTGGAGCAACATATACTGTCATCAAGCACCATCTTTTCATGGGATGTCCCTGTATTTTCCAGCAGGACAACTTCAACCACATACTGCCCGGATTACAAGTGCATGGCTGTGTGAGCAGAGAGTGTGGGTACTAGACTGGCCTGCCTGCAGTCCTGACCTGTCTCCAATTGAGGCATTGTGGCGCATTATGAAGCACACCATACGACAACGAAGACCTCGTGCAGCTAAAGACATACATAATGGATGAATGGGGGAAAATTCCACTTTCTAAACAACAAATTTGTCTCTTCAGTGCCCAAATGCTTAATAAGTGTTATTAGAAGAAATGGTGCTGTTTCACAGTGGAAAACACTCGACTGTCCCAACTTCTTGGAGTGTGTTGCAATCATCTGATTTGAAATTACTGTAATTAAAAAAACAATTCAAATTCACAGGTTAAAACATCATATATCAGAATCAGCTTTATTGCCAAGTATGCTTACACATACAAGTAATTTGTCTTGGTGACAGGAGCTTCCAGTGTACAACAATACAAAAACAGCAGCAAGACATAGATAATAATAAAAAATAAAAAATAAAACTAATTATACACATACGTACAGACACACACATAAATACATACACACATACACATGGGTAGTGCAAATCTAATACAATCTGTTATGTACAGTGCAAATACAAATCTGTTATGTACAGTGCAAATGTTTTTTTGTTTTTTTTTTTCAGAGGAATGAAATGGCAGAAGAGGTTGGATGTGTTGGATAAATATAAAAAAGACTAAACTGTGTATTGCACATAGTTATTGCTCAATGGGGCAATTTAACTGTTCATGAGGTGGATAGCCTGAGGGAAAATACTGTTCCTGTGCCTGACGGTTCTGGTGCTCAGAGTTCTGAAGCGTCGGACAGAAGGCAACAGTTAAAAAAGGTAGTGGGCAGGGTGAGTGGGGTCCAGAGTGATTTTTCCAGCCTTTTTCCTCACTCTGAAAGTGTATAGTTCTTGAAGGGGGGGGGGGGCAACCAATAATCTTCTCAGCAGTCCGAACTGTCCTTTGAAGTCTTCTGATGTCTGATTTCGTAGCTGAACCAAACCAGACAGTTATTTAAGTGCAGTGGACAGACTCAATGACTGGTGAGTAAAACTGTATCAGCAGCGCCTACGGCAGGTTGAATTTCCTCAGCTGGCGAAGGAAGTACAACCTCTGCTGGGCCTTTTTCACAATGGAGTCAATGTGGGTCTCCCACTTCAGGTCTTGTGAGATGGTAGTGCCCAGGAACCTGAATGACTCCACTGCTGCCACAGTGCTGTTTAGAATGGTGAGGTGGGTCAGTGTTGGGGTGTTTCTCCAAAAGTCCACAATGATCTCCACCGTTTTGAGTGTGTTCAGCTCAAGGTTGTTTTGACTGCACCAGACAGCCAGCTGTTCAACCTCCCTTCTGTATGCAGACTCATCGTCATCTCGGATGAGGCTGATGACATTGGTGTCGTCTGCAAACTTCAGGAGCTTGACAGAGGGGTCCTTGGCAATGCAGTCACTGGTGTAGAGGGAGAAGAGTAGTGGGGAGAGCACACATCCCTGGGGGGCACCAGTGCTGATTGTACAGGTGCTAGAAGTGAGTTTCCCCTGTCTCACAAGCTGCTGCCTGTCCGTCAGAAAGCTGGTAATCCACTGACAGATAGACATGGGAACAGAGAGTTGGTGTAATTTATTCTGGAGTATAGCTGGGATGATAGTGTTGAAAGCTGAACTGAAGTCCACAAAAAGGATCCATGCATATGTCCCTGGTCTGTCCAGATGTTGCTGGATATGATGCAATCCTATGTTGACTGCATCATCCACAGACCTGTTTGCTCGATAAGCAAATTTAAGGGGATCTAGAAAGGGTCCAGTGATGTTCTTCAGGTGGGCCAACACCAGTCTCTCAAATGATTTCATGACCACAGACGTCAAGGCGACAGGTCTGTAGTCATTAAGTCCTGTGATTTTTGGTTTCTTTGGGACAGGAATAATGATTGAGCGTTTGAAGCAGCATGGGACTTCACACTGCTCCAGTGAAGATCTGTGTGAAGATGGGGGCCAGCTGGTTAGCACAGGATCGAAGACACGCTGGTGAGATGCCATCTGGGCCTGAAGCCTTCCTCGTCTTTTGTTTCCGAAAGACACGGCTCACATCATCTTCACAGATCTTAAGTGCAGGTTGAGTAGCAGGAGGATGTAGGAGGGGGGTTGCAGGAGGTGTTGGTGTTTGTGTGAAGTAAAGGTCAGAGTGGGTGTGGGGTGTGAGATTGGGCCTTTCAAATCTGCAGTAGAACACATTCAGGTCATCAGCCAATTGTTGGTTCCCTACAGGGTTGGGGGGAGGAGTCCTGTAATTTGTGAGTTGTTTCATGCCACTCCACACTGATGCAGGGTCGTTAGCTGAAAACTTGTTTTTCAGCTTCTCAGAGTATCTTTTTTAGCCACTCTGATTTCCCTGTTCAGTGTGTTCCTGGCCTGATTGTACAAGACTTCATCCCCACACCTGTAAGCATCCTCTTTGGCCTGATGAAGCTGCCTGAGCTCTGCTGTAAACCATGGTTTGTCATTGTTGAACTTTAAATAAGTCCTAGTAGAAATGCACATATCCTCACAGAAACTGATATATGATGTAACAGTATCTGTGAGCTCATCCAGGTCTGTGGCTGCAGCCTCAAAAACACTCCAATCCGTGCAATCGAAGCAGGCTTGTGTTTCCCGCTCTGCTTCATTGATCCATCTCTTTACAGTCCTTACTACTGGCTTGGTTGATTTAAATTTCTGCCTGTAGTTTGGAAGAAGATGAACCAGACAGTGATCAGAGAGTCCCAAAGCTACTCTAGGGACAGAGTGATATGCATCCTTTATTGTTGTGTAACAATGATCCAGTATATTCCTGTCTCTGGTGGAGCATGTGATGTGCTGTTTGTATTTGGGCAGTTCACGTGTGAGATTTGCTTTGTTAAAATCCCCAAGAATAATAATAACTGAGTCCAGGTATTGTTGTTCCATGTCTGTGATTTGATCAGCCAGCTGTTGCAGTGTCGCATTCAAACACGCATTTGGCACGATATACACACTCACCAGAATAAACGAGGAAAACTCCCGCAGCGAGTAGAAAGGCTTACAGTTAATAAAAAGCGCTTCCAAATTAGGACAGCACATCCTCTTTAACGTTGTTACATCTGTACACCAACTTTCATTGATGTAAAAGCATCTTCCACCGCCTCTCGTTTTCCCCGTTAACTCCGCGATGCGATCCGCTCTGAACAGCTGGAAGCCCGGCAGATGTAACGCGCTGTCCAGAATGGCTTCACTCAGCCAGGTTTCTGTGAAGCTCAAGGCAGCAGAGGTTGAAAAGTCCTTGTTTGTGCGGGTGATGAGATGTAGTTCGTCCGTTTTGTTAGGAAGAGAGTGGAGATTCGCTAAGTGAATACTCGGCAGTGCTGTTCGAAAGCTCTGCCGACGGAGTTTGACCAGCACACCGGCTCGTCTCCCTCGCCTGCGTCTCTTGAACAGCAGAGCTGCACCTCCAACTAAAATGTCTAGCAAAACGTCTGAATATTCAAAAACTGGGAAAAGATTGTCTGGTACATGCTGTTGAATGTTCAGCAGTTCGTCTCTGTTAAAACTGACTGGAAAAAGATTACTAAACACAGGACAAACAAACAAAAACTACAAAAGAACTGAGGAGCTCCACACCGAGGCAGCCATCCGTGGCGCCATCATGATGATCAATCAATCATATAATGTGTAGTTGTAGTGCTTTCAATATTGCAAAGGGTTAATATAATTCACAAATCACACCTTTTTGTTTTTAATAACAATTTTCAAACTGTCCCAACTTTTTCGGAATTGGGGTTTTAATATGTGAACATTTCACATAATCTTGAATAACAGTGTAGTCACCAAACGCCAGCGTTGGGTAACGTTACTTTTAAAAGTAACTTGTTAGAATATTGCGTTACTGCTTAAAAAAGTTACTTAATTAATTAAAAAATTTTTTTTTTTTTTTGGAAAGTAAAGCGTTACGTTACTTTTGTGTTACTTTTTTCTCTCAGCCACTTTCTCTTCTACTATGCTATGCATTCCATACAAATAAGCCATGCATTGCATGCTAGCTACTGTACAACACTCATGTCAAAACATAGTAAACAAACAAAGTAGGTCTTCACATCATATTTACAAACAGACTATTTTATTAAGTGACATCATAAACTTGGCAGTTTTTGTAAAGATGATTGAACTTTCACAGTCCCTAATCCTACCATGTGTTTATCACAGAAAATATGACAGTTATCTAATTTAGAAAAAGTAACCGAGAGCGAGAGAGAGAGAGAGAGAGAGAGAGAGAGAAAAGATGCAGATGGCAGCTCCATTTGACGTCTGGCTTGTTTGCCCCCGGCTGTAACTTTCCTATTTTTCTCTGGATTGCTTGGCCACATTTTTCACAAGATTTTTATATAAGCCCTCTTTTGCTCTGCTGTCAGTAGTTTAAGCAGTCCTTAAATTGTTTATAAAGCAACACATGGTTTCAAAATCTAATAATCATTCTTGCACAATATTCAAAAACACTTGGCAAATTTTATTTTGACAAGCTATTAAGACAAGAGCCCTTTTAAAAGCAGAACCCTTCTGGCTGCTGTCAGAACACAATCATGTCAAAGTTGTGGAAACAGCTGAGGTATCAACTTTCCATTTTGATTGTCTGTTGAGGCTTCCTAGACGTGCAACACCTCGTCTGGCTAAGAATGCTGAGCCACCAGTCTGTGTTCCTATCCTGACTGATAAAAACAACCTCTATAAGCATCTCTGTGGATGGTTGATGCGATAAATGTGGGTTGTGTAATACACTGAGAGAATGACACTTTGCCTGAAGCAACTCAGCCCATTGTGTTCCATTAATTCGCCATCAGTCTGAATTAGCATTGCAGAGTGAAAAATCTCACCAATCCCTGAAACCCAATATTTTTTCTGTATGCTCCTAATAGTTCATCTATATGCTTGTGTAGGCAGTGGAAGTTGTTATGTAAGGAATAAACACAGAAATTAGAAAGCCTCAAATTGATAAAATGAAACAAATGATTGTTTTTGAGTGATTTATTTTAAGCAAATAGGCAGTCTGTGTTTGTGGAAGAGAGATCACTACTATAGACTTAGTGTGTGGGAGTGTAAAACAGGCCTAGAGGATTAAACCAAAGACTGTAAATTATTTTTAATATTTGCTAGTGTCTGTATGCTAAGTTTAAAAGCTGACAGAATGACATCAAACGTCTGAAAGGCGTAGATGCCATTAAAGTATAATAGGCTTTAGTAGCATTATTTGTTCTTTTAAATAGTGAATGGCGAGAAAGGAAGTGAAAGAGCTCTCTTGGAGTTTGAAAAACAGAAGAGAATTCTCCTTTCTCTAATAGCACTCATTTTTATTTTAATGCAAGTCATTTTTCCTCTGTGTCAGGAGCCTTAGAGCATGCCTCTGCTCTACAGTGGAGAAGCCCATGCAGACTCCGTCAGGAATTCCATTAAAATGGAATTGCCTAGATTTTGGCATCTACTGTATTAGATGCCTTTCCATTTGGCATCTACTGTATTAGTTATGCATTGGCGCAAAGGTGGTATATAGTATTTTACACTGAAAAGTATGGTCCTTAAAATGCAAGTGGATGGAGATTTCTCTTTTGAAGCTCCAAAAATCACAGACAGTCAGCATAAACGTCATCCATACGGCACCAGCTTTTAAATTAATGTCTTCTAAAGCGATACAATCACTTATGGTGTGAAAAAGATAAATATTTAAGTACTTTTTAACTATAAACCATCACTTCTTTTAGGCTTCACGAGAGGGTGGAGATCACGCAGTCTCTCGTGTGATGTATTCCGTTGCCATCACACAGAAGTACTCTCACGTTCTCCTCTCGGTTGAGACATCCAGGATAAGCACACAAACGCACCATTGTGAGTAAAGAAACATAAATACAGATCTAAACCAAAACCAAAGAAGGTACTGTACAGCGTTCCTCCTTCTCACTTGTAAACAGCGCTGCTCTTCCGGCTGTGTCGCACGTGCGTCAGTTCTCAAATTTTTCAAATGCCAATGCGATTACGTCACACGCGCATACCGCTGCAGAACAGAAGCATGATTTAGAGTTAAAAAAGTACTTAAATATTTATTTTTTTTGCACCAAAAGTGATTGTGAAGACATTCATTTAACCGCTGGAGTCGTATGGATGACGTTTATGCTGACTGTCTGTGATTTTTGGAGCTTCAAAAGAGAAATCTCCATTCACTTGCATTTTAAGGACCTACTGAGCTAGGATATATTTTATATTTCTTCAAATGTGTTCTGGTGAAGAAAGAAAGTCACACCTGGGATATCATGAGGGTGAGTAAATAATGAGAGAATTTTAAATTTTGTGTGAACTATCCCTTTAAGGGACAGAAAAAGGAAAAAAAGGATGGAAAGGAAAAGAAAGAAAAGGGAATCAAATTTTTTTTTTTTTTCATTGGAAAGGAAAGGGACATAAAATAAAAGTAAAAACAAGAAAACAAGAAAAAAGGGAAAGAATAAAGAAAAAAGGTAAAAATGACAAATGAAAAATGAAAGGAAAAGGGACGGGAAGAAAAGCTCACCTTCTTCTTGTCTCTCATGGAGCCTTTGCCTCGCACCATAATTTTGCAGCCCGTCTCTGCTTCCAGTTGCTTGGCTGTCAGACCACGGGGCCCCAGGATTCTTCCAACAAAATTAAACTGTGAAGAGACATCAAAAAGGTAGAAAAATCAAGATCAGTGGAAGACATCTGTATTTTACACATCTGGCATGAACATCCAAGTGCTTTAGATCTGAAGTGGATTAATGTTCTTGCCAATACCAAAACAGTATCAAATGGGCATGATGCATTTCTATCATTGTGCACAAACTTGCATTATGTATAAACATAGCTTTTATAGTTTTAATCCTTAAAGGGATAGTTCATGTAAAAATAGAAATTGTGCCATCATTTACTCACCCTCAAGTTGTTTAAACCTGACCTTCTTTCTTCCATGGAACACAAAAGGAGATGTTTGGCAGAATGTTAGTCTCAGTCACCATTCACTTTCATTGCATCTTTTTTTCCATACAATAAAAGTGAATGATGACTGCAGCAAACATTCTGCCTAACATCTC
Organism: Myxocyprinus asiaticus; assembly: GCF_019703515.2. NCBI lineage: Eukaryota > Metazoa > Chordata > Actinopteri > Cypriniformes > Catostomidae > Myxocyprinus > Myxocyprinus asiaticus. Next base: position 10,924,732 of record NC_059379.1, read on the forward strand.
CTTTTGTGTTCCACAGAAAAAAGAAAGTCAAAACGGGTTTGGAACATGAGGGTGGGTAAATGACATCAGAATTTTCCATTTTTGGTGCACTATCCCTTTAACTATTTAACCAAACTTAGTTTGATTCTAGTTGAAAGAGACCCTTCAAAATCACATAAAAAAATGCCAGAATTCTGACTCATTAGAGAGAGGCAGCAATGGCCACATCCTCAAGGTTAAACACACGAAACAGACCATCATCCCCTCTGCTAATGGTTCCCCCATATGGAAGCTTTGGCAGTGTTTGAACATAAACTGTTGCATGGTAACATAATTGTATCATTCAGTCAAAAGGACTTTGTAAAGCCTGGCAAAATGCATGGAATGTGTAATCCCCCTTTTATTGAAAGGGGAATATCAAGAGACCAAGTGCGGTTTTGGAATGTACCAATTGCCACAGGGAAGCCTCAACAGTTCTCCACCCTGTTCCTGCACTAACACAAGTCACATGGAACAAACGTAACCTTTAACAAAGGGGTCAAAAAGTCACAAAAACACAAATACCCACCTAAGTTAACAGCGAACATTATTTGGAATAGGTATAGGTTACACAAGCCCCTCTCTGCGTTTAGGTGTTTTAAGTCCAATGTAAATTCATGTTCCATTTGATTTTTACATGGTTTCTGGGTTTAGGCATATGAACACTATTACATAACACTATCACTATCAACAAGCAACCAATAATAAATACCATATATTTGTATGTTTATATGAACACATTTCTTAATAAAAACCAAGTATATGCATTTAAAAAAAAATATTTGACATTGATTTAAAAATAACAACCTCAATAATACAATAAAAAGTTAAATCTGCTGGTATCGCTGGACAGTGTTACTTTAGAAAGCTGAGTGGTTAAGGGCCATTCACACCGGACACATTTTGCATTTTCCTGCACTGTTTTTTAATTGTACTTCTAGGTAAACATGTGCTAGATGGACATTTTTGACCGTTGTGATATGTTTTACTGTTTTTTCAGCATCTCACGCAGGAGCATTTTTTAGACACCTTGTCAGTAAAATGAAGTTTTTCGTTATATTCATTGTGTTACGTCTAGCTTTTTTTGTTCAGTGTGAATGGCCCCTTACACCCTGTTTGATCTCTTTTCATAATATTTTATTTATTTTTATATGGTGGGATGTATAGTGGATATTATTTTCTCATCTAAATTCTTAGGAGAAAACGCCCCCGTAAGTAGGTTTACTATTGCTGTACAGTATAAGGGTGCGTGTTTGATTGCTGTCAAGCACTAAGCATATTCTAAGCATCTTTCGTTGATGACATTCCCCCCAAAAAAAAAAAAAAAAAAAAATGATATCAGGAAAGTAACTCAGTCGTGCAGTGTAAATTCCAACAGTCAGAGTGGATTTTACTAGTGCGCTAAGGCTCATCACAACAGTGGTTTATAGAAAATCACCAGTCAAGCCAACTGAATGTAAAGCTATGATTTAGCCCCTGGCATGATTTATTGCGGGACCAGGACACTGTGCTTTTCGGCATTTGCAGGCTGGCGGCAGGGCCGCTCTTTCAGCATTTAACCTTATCTGTCACAAGGGTTGAATGATAAGCCAGGCAGCTGTGTCTCTCTAAGGGTCACAATGCATTCTCTTCCTTTTAAAGCTCATGTCCTCTCAGGCCGCTCACAGCTGCTGGGGGCCGTGAAGCCTCCGTGCTGTACATTTAGAGATGAGCTCATCACACTACTGTGTGAATGGCACTGTTTATCTGCCTGCGTCCTTGTGTTATTGTAGTTTTGAGCAATGTTTGTGCAAGTGTTTGACTTGTGAACTTCTCTGTCTGTATGTTTGTTAACCCATGTACCTCTGTTTAATCGTGAGATCACAAGATTCTCAGTTGGATCATGTTGATCTACGTATAGTAATTGCAATGGCCATCATTACACAGCTCTTTTCTGTTCAACGACAGTTTAAAGTGACCACCTCTGTCAAGCTCCATAAAGAAAACAAAACAAAGAAAAACAAAGAAAAACATATGATAGCTTTGTGTGATAAACAGGAAGGCTTAATAATTTAAGAAATGATTCATTGAAAGTCTTCCCCTCTATCATAGCTCTCAAATCAAATGAAATCAAAACCTCCTGTCATTGACATTGTCAAGTGACACAACTAATGACAACATATTTGATTTGAGAGCTTTTTGAAAGGAAAGTGAATAACGACTAGATTTCTGTCTGTTCCTCACATTAAAAGACACTGTATGGATTCAGAAGACTTAAAATATAGTGCATATAGCGCATATGAACTACTTTTGTAGTGCTTTTATGGTGTTATTTTTGTCTGTTTAGGAGCTTGACAGACTTCACTATGAACTATTCTTGAATGGCAAAGAGCTATATAAACATTCTTTAAAAACTAATCTTTTGGGGGGGCCTGGGTAGCTCAGCAAGTAAAGACGCTGACTACCACACCTGTCAATGTTATGTCAATTTCGAATCCAGGGCATGCAGAGTGACTCCAGATTCTGACTGGGATTCGTCCTTCGCTACCCGGATTGAGGCGATTCACTACGCCACCACGAAGACTTAGAGCGCATTGGGAATTGGGCATTCAAAAACATAGAATATCAATGTAGTTATCAGTGGGTGTTTCCAAACCAGGATGGGCGTTTCTCAACTATCCACTGAAAGTAGGGAATCTCAGTGTAGTAGGTAAATCGTGTAAAGCGGTTGAAAAACACCCTGATTAGAAAAAGCCCATTTTTGTTCTGCAGAGACACAAGTCTCCAAAATGCTAATGAAATGCTAAAGTAACATGTTTATGAAATCCATCTAAAGTGTGCAAAGCTCAACAAATAACTACGAAGCATTGAATAAATCCCATTACTGCCCCAATGGCCAAAGGGAAAGGAGTGGGAAGAGAATGACAGAATGAGAATCACTCCAAATGGTCTTTACAAAGAGACAGTGAAAGCATGCAGAATTGAAAACTAATTATCATCCCGCCACCCCTCCCACCTCCTCGTCAAAGTCCACATTTGTTTTCACATGGACTACACTGGCAGGGATAATGTTCTAGATCATTCTCTCTGAAAGAGGTGGGCAGCTGAGGGCAGAGAGGCCATTGACCTGTGTGTCTCTCACTCCTACTTGGCACAGATGCTGGGATGGTGACAGTCCTGACAGGTTCTTACGGGATTATCAGAACCCAGGTAGCATTACAGGGGAGCAAAGCCACTCTCAAAACAAGCTTGATGATTGACGACCACAGATAAGATGATGATTTGTTGAGCCCCTAACTGATCTACAACAGAAAACGATCAAAAAGTGTAAAGACGAAAAATATATATTTTTTAAAAAGGTGTGGGGGCAAAGCGATATATCCAAAAATAGATAACAGGGCTCAACAATAAGGATGTGGTTATGTTCGTTTATTCCAATGATCTTATATTCGTTGATTAAGAACATGTCTTTTTATGCCTGATGTAAATACAGTATGTCACCAAGGTAATGCTATCTAGCAGGCTAACATTGATGAGGTTTTCACAAAATTGCGAGACTTGTGATAGTCTTGGAGACAGTTAGAATGGGTTGAAGTGTTCATGAAGTTTTAAATTATAGTTTTACAATATACTGTATAGCCAGTGTCAGAAATGGATATTTACATTAAAGGGCAATATTTGTCCCCTGGATTAGATTTTTAGGGGCATTTTTTACCTTAATGAGGGCATTTTTTTTTCTAACCATTTAAAACATAAACCATCTTGTCGTTTATGTCAAATAATTCAATCGATTCATTAACAATAATGCTCAAGATTGAGAATTTTTACCTCTTACCCTAAGAATTAATTTAACATCAATTAACATTTTATTTTTAATAATAATATATTAAGAACTATATCAGATTTTACAAATAAAAAATAGTAGAATTCATTATGAGGCTATTTTCTGCCCATATACGTATGTTGCATTTCTGCCTTTATTTTTTGTCATTTTTGCCCTGAGCTCCCCTAAATTTGACCCTGATTAGCTGAAGAATTTCCAGCTATTATTGCAAATGAAAAACAAATTTTTTTTTATAGTGTTTTTTTAAAACAAAACAAATTGAATGAAACATATATATTTTTAACACTTATAAAAAATATGTTGCTAAAAAATAAAAAGTATCATTTTTTTTTGTGTGATGGGACCAGTGAAACAGGTAGCTGGGCATGTAGAAATCTGAAAAGTCCTTAGTGTTGAGCCCTGAATAATCATGATAATTGTGAAATATCATACATGAATGCACCCCACTGTGGGCGGTCGTGTGTTGTTTCAAATGACTTTGCTGCTTTGTGAAGTTTGTGACCTCAATAAGTCACTCAACAATGGGAAATTCTGAGCAGTTGTCAAAATGTATCACATTTTAATACACTAGACACCAGACAGCAAATTAGAGGTTCCTCTTTGTTGTTATCTATCAGACTAATCTATTCAAAGGCTTTACTTCCTTCAAAAACATGTTTACTTGACACAAGAACAGATTTTGCATCTTTTATTTTTCTTACCCATTGGTAAATAATTTGTACTTGTTTTAAGCATATACATAAGCATCTAAACCTGAAAGAAAAACACTTAATTCAAGATAAATTCTCTGAAAACAATAAAAACAATAAAACATTTTAACATCTTGCACAATTGGGCTTCTTGAGTAAATTAATTTTTTTAAGTATGTTTAGATATTTTAGTGGAAAACAAGACACAAACACTTGGCACATTTTTAGCAGTGTAGAATTTCTCTTTTCATTTTCATACATTTCATTTTCATAAGTTAATTGCTTACACTTTCAGTAGTAAGTTGGGTTTCACCCTGATATTGAGGTCCATGCAGAGAGGTTAATTATAACTAAATGAGAGATAACAAAAGAGCCCCTGTTGCACGTCTCTCATTCAAACTCGATTAACCCTGACCCTACTATCCCTCTTATCAGCTCTTTAGGATCGCGGAACCATGTGAGAGGACAGCCGAAAACACTTCTCTGTCTACTCCTAATCTCCTCAACTTTGCCTCAACCCCAAACCCGGTCAGCATCAAACAGGCCACATAATCATCCACTCAAAACTTACTGCTTTATTGAGTGCACCCACAAATATTTCAGTTTAGGCTTCCTTGTAATCCACTCTGAAGTCTGATGACTGTTTCTGCTTAAATTATGATTTCAGAGAGAAGTGAGAAAGTTGTTCCTTGCCAACATGATTCAACAGTCATGATGTCACAGGACAGGGTGAGAGTCTCCATATAATGCCCAGAATCCCTGTATAAGGCAATATTTATCATGCTTATTGCTGTCTTTTGATTACTTCTGTTCTAGCATAGACAAGTAAACTGGATCAGTAAGTATTTTACAAAATGTAAAAAATTAGACACATGATCTTCAGCACTAATAAATACCCCATCTTGTATTTACATGCACTGATCAGATTATAAGTACACTCTAAGTCCACATAACACTTAACTTTAAAGGAAAATCCCATTTCTGTGTGTTACTATTCCAGTAATACCATGAATGTGGCATTAATTCTATCCAGATACAAATCTGCTGTAACTGAGCATGTTCCACTTGATGCTGTATGCATAGATAACCAGAGCAGTATGCACCTGGTGCACCTTTCTTCTCAATAAATCTTCTGCTTTACTTTGAAATTAAAGTATGCAAATTCAAAGGCAATTTCTTTCAAAGGTAACTTTCTCCTAACACATTTTAATGTGCAGAGACCATTTTTAATTAAGCCATTCATTAAATTCCCCAAAAGGTATACATAAACACTGCTGTGCTTTACATTTTATTGTTCTGTTTTATTTCAACAACCCCTCATAGCAACATTAACTTTACCAATGGTGGGAGACGGGGCAGGACAACCTGTTCGTCTGACCAATGGTGTCACTAGTGGTGGAGAAATTACACACTCCACTTAAGACAAACCGTTGGCATAAATGTGTTTGATTCTGAAGAAAACATAACTACAAGATAAATAAACCTGACAATTTGTATATATTTAGATTAAAGTTGCATCTATACAACAGTCTCTGTAACTAGCCAACAAAGTTATAAACTCCAGTGAAATTTCTACTTTGGAAAAGTAACTTAACACTCACGTCTGGAAACTCTTTGACAGGCACATAGAGTTTCTCTTGGAGTTGTGCGATGGGCCCCACAGCATCCGGGAGCTCCGATGTTCTTTTGTCTGTGCTGCCGTTCAGTGTGTCATTGTACATGTCCTTCCGTACCCGTCCAATCTCTGCCAAACAGACAAATTACAAGCTCAATTATACAAAAGCATGGAGAGAATTAAGCCCTGGAGAGTATGAACAGAAATTAAAACTAGAAAAAGTTATAGAGCAAAAAGTGCTTAAGGTAAAACATCGGACAGAGGTAAACCTCCAGAAAGATCATGCCAGCTAAGTCACCACATGAATACTTTCTGCAATGCAATAAATATGCAAAGTGCATAGTTATGCAAACTTTGCATTAGGGATGAGTCACGATGGTCGACTAGTTGATTAGTAGGGTGGACCAGTTTTTCTTTTTTTATGTTTTAATATTTTTATACAATATACTGTACTGTGTGTGTGTGCATATATATATATATATATATATATATATATATATATATATATATATATATATATATATATATATATTGCTGTTGTTTTAAATGTTCTGTCATAAGTATTGCATTTTAAAAACAGCATTTGAAGTTAAAAAATAGTCCAACTTTTAAAACCTATATCACTTTCTTCAGTGGAACGCAAAAGGAGATGTTAGGCACAATGACTGCCTCAGTCACCGTTCCCTTTCATTGTATGGGAAAAATCTGCAGTGAAACTGAATGGTGACCGAGGCTGTCATTCTGCCTAACATCTCCTTAAGTGTTCCACTGAAGAAAAAAAATCATAAAGGTTTGGAACAACAAAAGGGAGAGGAGCTGATGACAGAATTGTTCAGGTGACCCACAGACTAGTCAGTTTGGAAATTATTCCCTTAAAAGCTATAAATATGCAAATTCCCCACAAATAGCACAGATGTAATATTCTCTAGACAGTTTAATCTGAGTGTAACTCATGGCTGATAAAGCAATACACTTTCTATCTTTCTTCAAAAAAAGAAATTACTCCTGTAAAAAATAACTCAAAGAACTCTTGATGAGTTCATGCAACTATTTAATTCAAAAACAACTCCTAAAGGGCACGAGAGCCCAGCTAGCCATGGAGATATGCACCATGATGTGCATTTGCAAAAAGTGAATCAGACACCAGACCCTTTGAATTCTCTCTTGTCCAAACCGTAGAATTCCAAAGAGACCAGCTTAAAAGACTGAAGCAATGATTATTATTTAACAAAGGCTCTTTGGAGGATATTGGGAAGAGGCAGAAGTATATTCTAATGGATTAACACTGATGTACAATATGGTTCAAAATGACAACATCAAAGCCTGGCCCAGGACTGCAGATTAATTTGACCCCAATATAACCCTGAGCGGAGCCAGCTGTAGCCCATTGGGCTCCCATAGGATCCTCTCAGAGCAAAGCAAAGAACCTCAACTAGATCTGATACACAATAACTCATTGGTACTCAGCGGGTCTCATTGGTCTTTTCTCTGAATCCCACCCCCACCAGTGCCACCACCCACACCCGGTTCCAAAGAATGAACGGGGTTTCATGAGCCTGTCTCTCATATGCCTTAAGTTAGTGAACGTGTGTAAGCACACATACACTCAGTTACGTACAACACATGCTCTTGGCACAGGCCCATCAGACCATTTGCTCGATTCTTGCTACGAAATTCCAAAACAAAGCTTTTTGTGATCTGCAATGTATATTAGGACTGGTTTCATCAGTATGCACACATATGCTACCATTTAGAATAAAGATGAAAAACAGCCTCAAAGTGAATTCTGCCATACGATGCCTACAGTGAAACACAAATCCAAACCTATTAAGGCATTTAAAAGCTTTTGGCAGTTCAAAGGTGAATAATTGACACATTTTGGCCTTTTTAATTGTGTAATTGGTCACTCTACATTGAGTGTGGAAAGAAAGGTGATTAAACAGCCAGACAGATTATATTTGGTTTTGTGTTACTCCACAGCTTAAAACTCCAACAATCTCTACACTTAAAACTAAGTATGACTTATCCCTTCAGTTACAAGAGACTAGGGCTGGATGATATATATAAAATATTTACAACTCTTTTGCAATGATTTTCCTGGTGATATTAATTAAGCAACATTGTGAATGCTATGATAAATTTAATGCACTTTTTCTTTTGGCGTTAAGACTTCTAAATACTTAAGACGTCTTTTCTAAAGTCAATAGACTAGTTTGGCAAACCTTATTTGTCTCAAGACTCTCGAGTATGAGAACATTAAAACAGATGTTTTAATATTTAAATTGCATCTCTGATTTAAATTTCAGTAGCACAAATGGTGTTAGGTAATGGTAACTTTACAGATCTTTATTGTAAAGGGTTTAAACAATGTTTTCCATGCTTGTTCAATGAACCATAAACAATTAATGAACATGCACCTGTGGAACGGTCGTTAAGACACTAACAGCTTACAGACGGTAGGCAATTAAGGCCACAGTTATAAAAACTTAGGACACTAAAGAGACCTTTCTACTGACTCTGAAAAACACCAAAAGAAAGATGCCCAGGTCCCTGCTCATCTGCATGAACATGCTTTAGGCATGCTGCATGGAGGCATGAGGACTGCAGATGTGGCCAAGGCAATAAATTGCGATGTCCGTACTGTGAGACACCTAAGACAGCACTACAGGGAGAGAGGAAGGGCAGCTGATCGTCCTTGCAGTGGCAGACCACGTGTAACAACACCTGCACAGGATCGGTACATCCGAATATCACACCTGCGGGACAGGTACAGGATGGCAACAACAACTGCCCGAGTTACACCAGGAACGTACAATACCTCCATCAGTGCTCAGACTGTCAGCAATAGGCTGAGAGAGGCTGGACTGAGGACTTGTAGGCCTGTTGTAAGGCAGGTCCTTACCAGACATCACCGGCAACAAAATCGCCTATGGGCACATACCCACCTTCGCTGGACCAGACAGGACTGGCAAAAGTGTTCTTCACTGACGAGTCACGGTTTTGTCCCACCAGGGGTGATGGTTGGACTCGCGATTATCTTCGAAGGAATGAGCGTTACACCAAAGCCAGTACTCTGGAGCGGGATCGATTTGGAGGTGGAGGGTCCGTCATGGTCTGGGGCGGTGTGTCACCGCATCATCGGACTAAGCTTGTTGTCATTGCAGGTAATCTCAATGCTGTGCGTTACAGGGAAGACATCCTCCTCCCTCATGTGGTACCCTTCCTGCAGGCTCATCCTGACATGACCCTCCAGCATGACAATGCCACCAGCCATACTGCTTGTTCTGTGCGTGATTTCTTGCAAGACAGGAATGTCAGTGTTCTGCCATGGCCAGCGAAGAGCCCGGATCTCAATCCCACTGAGCACGTCTGGGACCTGTTGGATCAGAGAGTGAGAGCTAAGGCCATTCCCCCCAGAAATGTCCGGGATCTTACAAATGCCTTGGTGGAAGAGTGGGGTAACATCTCACAGCAAGAACTGGCAAATCTGGTGCAGTCCATGAGGAGGAGATGCACTGCAGTACTTAATGCAGCTGGTGGCCACACCAGATACTGACTGTTACTTTTGATTTTGAAAATTGTTTTGCTTTGTTCAGGGACACATTATTCCATTTCTGTTAGTCACATGTCTGTGAAACTTGTTCAGTTTATGTCTTAGTTGTTGAATCTTTTTATGTTCATACAAGTAATTACACATTTAGTTTGCTGAAAATAAAAGCAGTTGAAAGTGAGAGGACGTCTCTTTTTTTGCTGAGTTTATATATATATATATATATATATATATATATATATATATATATATATATATATATATATATATATATACACACACATACACATTCACCTATATATTTATTACACACATATATATACATTATATATATACACACACACAGTATATATATGTAAATATTTATCTTCCTTACTATGTATTGTAATATTGATATGCATATACAGTTGAAGTCAGAAGTTTACATACACTTAGATTGAAGTCATTAAAATTTTTTAACCACTCCACAGATTTCATATTAGCAAACTATAGTTTTGGCAAGTCGTTTCGGACATCTACTTTGTGCATGACACGAGTAATTTTTCCAACTATTGTTTACAGACAGATTGTTTCACTTTTAATTCACTATATCACAATTCAGGTGGGTCAGATCCAGAAAATGATGTCAAGCCTTTAGGCAATTAGCCAATTAGCTTCTGATAGGCTAATTGGAGTCAATTGGCGGTATACCTGTGGATGTATTTTAAGGCCTACCTTCAAACTCAGTGCCTCTTTGCTTGACATCTTGGGAAAATCAAAAGAAATCAGTCAAGACCTCAGGAAAAAAAATTGTGGACCTCCACAAGTCTGGTTCATCCTTGGGAGCAATTTCCAAACACCTGACGGTACCACGTTCATCTGTACAAACAATAATATGCAAGTATAAACACCATGGGACCATGCAGCCATCATACCACTCAGGAAGGAGATGCATTCTGTCTCCTAGAGATGAACGTAATTTTGGTGTGAAAAGTGCAAATCAATCCCAGAACAACAGCAAAGTACCTTGTGAAGATGTTGGAGGAAACAGGTAGACAAGTATCTATATCCACAGTAAAACGAGTCCTATATTGACATAACCTGAAAGGCTGCTCAGCAACGAAGAAGCCACTGCTCCAAAACCACCATAAAAAAGCCAGACTACAGTTTGCAAGTGCACATGGGGACAAAGATCTTACTTTTTGGAGAAATGTCCTCTGGTCTGATGAAACAAAAATTGAACTGTTTGGCCATAATGACCATTGTTATGTTTGGAGGAAAAAGGGTGACGCTTGCAAGCCGAAGGACACCATCCCAACCGTGAAGAATGAGGGTGGCAGCATCATGTTGTGGGGGTTCTTTGCTGTAGGAGGGGCTGGTACACTTCAAAAAATAGATGGCATTATGAGGAAGGAAAATTATGTGGATTTATTGAAGCAACATCTCAAGACATCAGCCAGGAAGTTAAAGCTCGGTCGCAAATGGGCCTTCCAAATGGACAATCTCCAAAGTTGTGGCAAAATGGCTTAAGGACAACAAAGTCAAGGTATTGGAGTGGCCATCACAAAGCCCTGACCTCAATCCGATTGAAAATATGTGGGCAGAACTGAAAAAGCATGTGCGAGCAAGGAGGCCTACAAACCTGACTCAGTTACACCAGTTCTGTCTGGAGGAATGGGCCAAAATTCCAGCAACTTATTGTGAGAAGCTTGTGGAAGGCTACCCAAAATATTTGACCCAAGTTAAACAATTTAAAGGCAATGCTACCAAATACTAACAAAGTGTATGCAAACTTCTGACCCACTGGAAATGTGATGAAAGTAATAAAAGCTGAAATAAATAATTCTCTCTACTATTATCCTGACATTTCACATTCTTAAAATAAAGTAGTGATCCTAACTGACCTAAGACAGGGAGTGTTTTCTACGATTAAACGTCAGGAATTGTGAAAAACTGAGTTTAATTGTATTTGGCTAAGGTGTATGTAAACTTCTGACTTCAATTGTAAATGAAAATGATTCAATATAAATTTTCTTTGTGTTTATTTAATGAAACCCAGAGTTGAAAACATGCTTAGATTTTTACTGTTTAAGTACTTGGATCAAACATTTTTTACTTGGCTATAATAGCTGTTTGGTTGAAATAGTTGTTTGGTTCATCTGATTGGAGAAAAAAAAAATCACTCTTTTAAGCCTTTTCAGAGCAAATACATGGATGTTGACAAAATAAATAGTATCATAAGGCTTAAAAAAAGAAATACTATTTAAAATGCATAAATACTGCAGTCTGTTTTGACCATAAATATATTTCACCACAGAAGAACTGAAGTGACATATAAGGTGACATATAATTTCCACCCCCAGTTTGGCTGTTATTAGCACAACCTTCAAGAGCACTAAAAACAAAAATTACATGCAACTGGTCAACACTGAAAAACCACACATACGCAGACAGTGAGATAGTGCTTCCTACTGCAGACCATCATTTACACGTGTGTGAGTATAAGAGAAAGAGAGAGAGAGAGTGAGAGAGAGAGAGAGAGAGATCAAGACGTCTTTGATTACAGTTTGTGTTTGTTTACTGTCATCTGAGTCTAGCCTTCCGATACCACAGTATGATGCACGTGGTTTGGTTTGGCAGCTTGCAACGACTACATCACTGAGACATAAATATCACCTCCATAATGCCAGCAGGTCTCCTGCACTTTAAACACAGAGATACAGTAATCTATTCAGTTACTGTTATTTACCAATGATACACTGTCATATGTCTGGCTAAAATTACTCCTGCTGACACCTTTGTAAATTTCACACAGAGGATGAAGTCACCCAAGGGAAGTTTGCAACTAAATACTTATTCCAAATTTTGATTACATTTTTGGTCATTTTTCATGCTAGTTATACAGAAAGAACTGGCAATCAAGTATCTGTGCTGGCAGAAAGACAAGCATGATTTAATGCGAGACGTCAGACACATTCCTTGGTCTTCTGGTGAACAAAAGTGTTGCTGCCTGCGAGAGCTGGCGGTCTTCAGACCACGCTGGATGCTAGATGCAAACAAAGTGCTTAATCAACCAGACACTACTTCACAGTGTGTCATTACATAAGGCTCAGAGAAATGTGGTCTCACACACACTGAGATTCATTTAAACAATATAAAATTGAAGTTATCAAGAGAAAAAGACATGCATATAATTCTGTTGATGTTGCATACTCAAATACTCAACAGATACAGTATATCAACCCTCTGTTTACATTTCTTTAAAACACAAGTTGCTACATAAGGACTACAAAGGTTGTCTGATTTGTCAAGCATTTTAACTCACATCCTTGTAATCCAACTTGTTAACTTAGTGTATATGTAAAAAAATACAGCAGCTTCATGTTTGAGGTATGACTATGCAATGTACATTGTAGATTATTTTATTCATAAATCAAAAACCATTATTCTAAAAAAGAATAATAATAATTCTAAGAACCCATGGCTAATTCTCTTCCAGGTTTTAGGACTACAAACAGCTTTACAGTTGTTAAAATAATAATAATAATAATAATAATAATAATTTACAGGTTGGTACTGTTTTGAAGTTGAAAAAAGTAGTCATGCAATTATATTGTGTTCATGATTGATCATTACTGTTACCTACAAGTACTCAAGTTCTTGTGCTCATCCTTAATTTATGATGTAAAAAAATACAATTTTTCTTATTAATGCAATTTCTGCAGTGACTAATTGTAAGTTGGCCCTGATTTATGAGTCTTTTTAATTTTTGATATAACAGTCATCATAAAGTGCAGGACAAGCTGGTGATCAGAAACAGAATATTTCAGTCTCACATACACAGACAGTAGTCAGCCATCTGTGGCAGTGTAGGAGAGATGAGAGACGCTGGGAAGAACAGAGAAAACATGGCAAAGAAAAGGTAAAAAAAAAGACAGAAAAGGTTGCTAGAGGGATGAAAGAGCAGACCTCATACAGGGAAACCATCTGGATAATCGCTCACTGCCAGGAAACTGTTCGATGACTCCATGTTCACACTGAGAGCAGACTGTACAGTTACTGCAATTGTCAGGCTGTTAGTGACAGTGTCAAAACAAATGTGAAAAAAATCCTATGGTGTTTGTTATCCGGTCTGTTCACGCACATGTGAACTCCTCAAAAACCTGTTACAATGGCGATTATACGTTTTATGACTACATAAACTGCATTCTCCAGGAGAAACCCAGGTGTGTTAAACTGCTTTCTCTTAATACCCCTAATGAGGAAATCGGCATTCTACTTTATATGACATTTCAGAATGCCGCTTTCTGCAAACACCTTGTAATAAACTGTTTTCTTAAATGCATATAAACGTGGTCAGTGAATAAAAACTATTCTGTGTCTGTTTCTCACTCAAAGCAGCGTTATTCCATGTCAAATCAGCAAAATACCATAAACGTTCCTGGTTGAAATTTTGTTAATACTTTTTCTAAAGAGATATAACAAATGATTAAGAAAGCCAAAATATTAATAGCCATGGATCAATAATTATTGAGAAATCCATTCTTTGTAGAGGGGGGTCAAAATGAAAACTTTCGCTTATGATTTTGGAGCAAAACTACAGGTCAAAAAAATTACCTTAGAAAGTTGTCAGCGACATTATTTTACTTTTTCACAGAGATAAGCAGGTCAAAAACTAAAATCAGTTCACTTCAGCACCCCTTGTTGCATTATATGCCAATGGTGTGTCCAAAAATGTGTTTTTCCAAAGTTGGAGTGCCTATATCTCCAAAAGTATTATAGATGTCTTAATAACCTTTTAGACTCTGGTTCTGAACAAACTTCCTTTTTTCTATCTTAATTTCTAAGGCCATACATGATTAAATTCCAGAAATATGGGGCTCTCAATGTGGCTCCACTTGTAAATTGTTACATTTTACCCATATTCAATGGCTGAAAACTAAAAGTGGGTCACATGGTATGAAGCTAGTTTTTCTTGTCTAACAAAACAAAAGTCGTAAGTACAAACAATGTTGAAACTAGAAATGTACCTTCATTTATTCACATAAAAACAATAATGTCAAAATCTTATTTTATGAGAGTCCATATATACCCTGATTTTAGAGCTTAACAGCCCTAGTCCCTTTTCACTTTAATTATATGGAAAAGAGTGTCACTCCAGGATATTCTCCATAAATTCAGCTTTCGTGTAAAACTGAAATAAGAAACCCATGGTGGTTGGGAATGAATTGAGGGTGAGTAAATGACAGAATTATAATTTTTGGGTACACTATTCCTTTAAAAGAAACTCTTTTGCACTTTCAATGCTTCGTCTTGACATGTGTACATCTCATCCTGATTCTTCTGGCAATCAGAACATTTGAAGAAAAATTTGAATGTGCACCTTGACTCATAACTGCATCGCTCTGATTGTAAGCTCTATGACATCATCTCGATGTGATTGCAATTGTCAGCAGTAACAAGCTGTTGGATGACACTGATCGAGTTTATGCTGAGAGAGAGATTTTGTGATGTATCAAGAAAACAGGAAGGCAAACTTCTGTTTTCTCCCTTTTATAATCATTTTTTTCTAATGCCATGAATAGCTTTCTGATGCAAGATATAATAACTGGTGTGAGTCCCTGTTAGTTTTGCATGGAGGTTGCATAGTGAGTTCAGCCTGTTCCATGACACCTGTTCCCTACAGAGATATTAGAAGGATTCTCTTTAGTGAATGTTACTTTTGTGACATTTGTCCTGAATGCTCTCTCCATGAGTTTGAGGGAGGATGTCTAGTTTGCATGCCCTCGACCAATACCCTTATCCCCTGGGTCTTTCTGCATATTGCTCGGTCTATGTCACAGGATCTGGCTAAGGAGGTAATGGCTTAATGCAGTCAAAATTAAAGAGCATGGATGTCACATGCACTCTGAGACGAAAAGGTCAGTAAGTTTCTTAGAGAGTTAGAAACACATACACACAGCACACACAATGTGCACACACAATCATAGTGAAATACATTGCTGTGGAACATGCACATACATGATAATAACTAATAGGTACATGGACAGTTTCAGATGGTTGGAGTAAAAAACAAATGTTTTCTGGAACATACATACATACATACAAACACACACACACACACACACACACACACACACACACACACGTGCATATACTAAAGCTCTCGAAATGGGAACATACCATAGATTTCAACTGTTTTTAAATAAAACTTATTATAACTAAAGGATTCCCACACCTTTTGACCGATGACAATCCCTAACTTTCATGATTACTGGATAGGAGTTTTTCAAAATCATTTTAAAGCTACTGCACTCACAAAGAGCAATTTCTTAGCTAAACATTTTAGAGCAGAGCATAACTAGAAAAAGTTATATTTGCTATTGAAATTTTAATTACTTTACGATTTTATTAATTTCCATTACTTTTCCAGGCCTGGAAATTAAATTTCCCTAACATTTATAGTTTTTAATGGCCGTGGGAACCTTGTAACTAATTAGAATTATCTCACTGTAAATCCCAAAAACATCTGATGGAAGATGTCAGGGTACTAGAACATTTGGTAGCAACATGTCGACTTCCTGTGTGATCACTTTCAACTACTACAGACTAACCCTAACTCTAATAGAAAACTTTTTGCATAAAAAAATTAAATAATAATATTTACTTTCTAAATGACTTGTTTTTCAAATTGAGGATGTCACTGAATGTCTCCAAAGAGAGGTTCTGTCATATTTAGCTCACTTCTCTGGATAATTTTGTCCACAAACTATATTCAAATACAAGCATGCATACACAACATGATCCCCCTCTGTGAAACACTCAGCACCTCTAACAGTCATGAAGTGGTGACAGATTCATGAAGAATCATGTGAGCTTTCCTTCACTCCATTGTGTGTCGTGTGTGTCCTTGCATATGATGCATATAGGTCAAAGTGGTACAGCCTATGTTTGGAAGGGGTGACTATAGTTTGACCATGAAGTGAGCGCAATCAAAGGTCAAGACACCAGTCATAATTCAACTTTTCACAACATTTTTGTTCCAAGCAACTTTCACCCCTTTAGGAAATGCATGACGCTATGGAGACAAATACCAACTATTCCAATTATTTATTTAAAGCTGCAGTGTGTAATTTCTGTTGCACTAGCATCACCAATCAGAACAGCAAAAATAATAGTTTCCAAACCTGAACAGTCCTCCCATCTGCCATTGGTAAAAACAAAAAACAAAAAAAAAACCAGATAGTTCCGCCCCAAACTCATGCCATTGGTTGAGTCAATGTTGTTAATGTATGGCTGGTTGGGATGCTCAAACAAACAGAGCAATGTTTTGATATCACCAGATTCACAACAGTGTTAACACTTTTTGGAGAAAATTCAACCTACAAACGGCTTACTAATATTTGTCTTTGCACATAAGAGCATGTATTTTAACATAAAAAAATGTACACACATCATCATTAGGTGACAGACTTCGATGAAATATATTATTAGAAGATCCTAAATCTAGGCTAACTACTACAATGAAAAAAGTTTGTGTGATGCTATTAAAACAGGCCCAATATTATTAATCCCAAGCATTAATTAAACGCAATTGAAGTGTTCAGCTGAATGCAGAATTATTGCCGAACAGTTACAGTACACTGAAAAGAACTGAAAGAACCCTTGGGGGTCTGTAGTCCCTCTTTAAATCTAAATCAGATATGAGAAAGCCAGTGTTTTTAAAGAGAGGTTCAACACTGCTTCTGGATCTTCTCCCAGATATTTTCTTCTATGATGGCTTAATAACTCAAACAATTCTATTAGCAGCATACCATTAGAATTTCTGTACCTTAGAGGGAACACAAAGAGAAGCGTAGGAAATTAATTCACACTTTGAAGCTTCACAATAGCCAGACCAATAATGCTCAATAATGCAGATTATTAAATATCAGTTACAAATATTATTTGCAATGGCTTGTGTTTATGTAGTAGAATGTCTGAACAACACTTGAAAGTCTGTAACATTATAAATACAACACACACTTAAGAGCATGCGTTATGAATAGAATTCAAATTATTTCTATTTGAACTTATTTCAATTTTGATTTGCAACAAATGGAATTGCAAAAACAATAAAATTTTTTCAAACAGGCTTCCCAAACACTCCCCCGTCCTCCACTGCTTAAAAAAACAGACAGTCTTGCCTCAAACTCAAGCCATTAGTTGAGCCAATGTTGCTGTGTCAGGCTGGTTGGGATGCTCCAACAAAGAAAGCAATGTTTTATAGTGCCACAGTGTTTACGCTTTTTTGGGGAATCAACCTACGCAGGGCTTACATGGAGTTTCTATTACATCGTATCCACATTAAAATGGGTTAGTTCAGGGTCGGGAACCTATGGCTCGCGAGCCTCAAGTGGCTCTTTGTTAAAAATCAGGTGGCTCGCCGGGTGTCTCACCATTCACCAACACATGATCGTTTAAAACTTTCTAAGATAATTTTCCAGCAGAAAGTGTGGGTGCGATTGAAAAGCTTCAGGTCTTTGACACTATTCTGATTTCCATTCTCCTGAATTTGTCATACAGCCTACTCCTGGTGAACAAGGTTTGAAATTTTGCTGATGTACCAGCCACTGTGGAGGGCAATCTGTAAGACTTCTCGGAGTGATATATGACAAGTAATTTAACACAAAGACGCGTGTTTGACGAAACATATGTGATTATATTTTGAAGAACAGATGAAAGAAAAGCCGCCGATACATGTCTGGTTTGATATGTGTGCACAGTGAGCTCCGCTGTTCATGAGTGCAATGAAAGCGCTTTTCCAAGACACGCACATGCATAGAGTTCTGGGCCTTGTTTCCCAATAACTATTGATCTTAGCTGTTAAGAGCATTTTCTACGAGCGATTTTACAAATGTTTGTTATTTTTTATGTGCGCCCAGGGTGTGAAATAGCATCCGCCATACTCCAAAAGTGACGAGGCTCAATCCAGTTCGCAAGCTCCTTGTCCAAATGTATCTCATGCACAAGGAATTTTGCTCATCTACCCGCAACAGGTGGGTGACCTGTAAGACGTCTCGGAGTGACACGACATGAAATACTGTTAGTCAAAAGACACGCGCTTGAAGAAACACACTTTATTATATTTTTGAGAACAGACAAAAGAAAAGCCATCAATGCTCGTGTCTGATTCGCTGTAGAGGCGTGCAGCGGAACACTGCCTCGTGCAACAAACGCATGTAAAGGGTTATCACACCATTTTCTCTGTTTCATTCGACTGAAAACTGTTTGCAAGAATAATGTAATCTATGATAATGCTGCAAATAATCATCTCGTGAGGTGCTGTGTGTTTAGTTCGCTTTATTTCCACGGAGCAGTTCGCTCTAACTCTGCAGATTCAGTAATATATATACAGGTATCTTTGTATTGAAGAAACAAAGACGAAAGTGATTAAATCGTAAAGTAATACAAGACACGTTCACCTTGAACCTAAAAAGTTCTATTTTCTTTTCTTTAGGCAGCATAAACTGTATTACCAAAACGCAATACAAACACATTTGATAAGAACACACATTTGGCAGCATTTTTTGGGAACGCAAGGGAATTTATTAGGCTTATTTATTATGATGAATATTATAATTATCTTTATATTTATAATTGTCTTTAGTTCTTAATTTGTTGGCTATTAGTCATTTTTCACCTGGTGTCGTTGACGGATGCTTGACGGCTTGGGCCGTTGGAGACGGTAAATGTTTGGATTTGGGGAGGTGGTTATATATTAGATTTTTTTTGATCACTTCATTATTTCATTGCTTTTGTCATTTAGTTTAAATTTCAATTTGAATTTAGAAATATCTTTTGTTTAAGTTTTTCGTGTTTCAATAAATTAATTTAATTTTTAAAGCAAAATCAATAAAGCACAAGTATTCACTGACCCTTGGCAGGGGGGTTGACCATATAATCGGATATCTTGATATTTTAAATGTGATTATCATTAAAATATTTTTTTACATATCACCCAGCACAAAAGGGAAGTTACATTTTTCATGAACAATTGTAAAATTAAGAAATTTTATGAAGACCCACACAAACATGTGTACTCAATTCCATATTGCAACCTGTTCCCTATTAATTTTTGCATATTTGTTTGTTTTTGAGTAGTCTATGGGCAATATAAACATTTTATTTTATTGAAAAACTTTGTTTTTGAAAATAGCCCAGTAAATTATTTGTTTGTGCTATGGCTCTTTCGAAAAAATGCATTAACCAAAAATTAAGAAATTGGCTCCTTATTGAAAAAACTTCCTGACCCCCGGTTTAGTTCACCCAAACATGAAATTTCTCTCATCATTTACTCACTTTCATGCCATCCAAGATGTGTATGACTTTCTTTTATCTGCTGAATACAAACATCTCATCTCTGTAGGTCCATACAATGAAAGTAAATTGGTGCCAAAATTTTGAAGCTCCAGAATCCACACAAGGGCAACCTAAAAGTACTCCAAACGACTCTGGTGGTTAAATCCATATCTTCAGAAGCAATATGATAGGTTTGGGTGAGAAACAGATCAATATTTAAGCCTTTTTTTTTTTCTTTTTTTTTTTACTATAAATTCCCCTCCCTGCTCAGTCAATCTCCACTTCACTTTCACATTCTTCTTCTTCTGTTTTTGGTCATTCACATTCTTCGTGCATATCGCCTTCTATTGGGCAGAGAGGAGAATTTATGATAAAAAAATTACTTCGATATAGATCTGTTTGTCACCCACACAAATCATATAACTTCAGAAGATATAGATTTAACCACTGGAGTCGTACGGATTACTATTTTTATGCTCCCTTTATGTGGATTTTGGAGCTTCAAAATTTTGGCACCCATTCACTTGCATTGTGAGCACCTACAGAGCTGAAATATTCTTCTAAAAATCTTAATTTATGTTCTACAGAAGAATGAAAGTCTTACACATCTGGGATGCCAGGAGGGTGAGTAAATCATGAGAAATGTTCATTTTTGGGTGAACTATCCCTTTAAGCTGGACCAGAGGGAACTTTTTAAACATTAGAAAATTTCAAATTTTATGGACATGTCATATATCAAATGAATGCTCTCATTCTCAGGAATGTGACTGTCCAGGTATTTTATTGCCCTAATACCACAGTTCGAAAGATTTTCAAAAGTATTCAAAGTATGAATTTTGATATATATAAAAAACATATGTCTCTTTTATGATCACTGCTGCTGTAAGCCCCAAATATCTAAAAACGTTATATCTGTGTTTATCTTAGGCAGTTCCCTAAAAAGTTAGCCATTGTTTACTTTTCAGTGAGCTTGCAGGTGTGAATAATCCAATGTTATATCTTAAACGTCCAGAACAAAATATGCGGTCCCGCAGAAAAAGCATACCAAACAAATCATCGGAAATATATGTTATCGACTATTGATGGAAACAAAATTTACAGCACTGCAAAGGGGAGGATTCAGCTTTCTAATGACACCTTCATTGAGCTTCTAGTCCATTCACAGGGCGAGATATTCGATGAACCATCGAGGGTGGTGCATGAACTAAAACTTAAGACTGAATGGACGAGCACATCTGTGAGGGCTAAAATGCGTTATAGTGCCACCTACATTTCAGATCGGCATTTTGTGGCGGAAGGTGATAAGAGGAAAAAAAATTCTAGTACTTCCTGCCATCTATTGGAATATAATATGACTACTTGGAGGGAGCTGGGTTGAAAAGAACCAGAATTACATGCTAATTAAAAAATTAAGTCTTTTTTTATTATTATTATTTGGTGGGTTGAGTAAAAAAATGTGACCAATTTTTTGCAATTAGTCCAAAGTATATGTGAACGATGAGCTTTTAAATTTGAGTGTGAAAAATTGCGGACAACAGCCCAAAAAAGTACCAGAGTTTAAGGGGTTAAGTTAATGAGGAAGAGTCTTGAGGAACCTGACATAAATAATATAGACATGAACCTATAAAGCAACTAAAAACATGTTGTCCTGAGTTCATGGTAGAAAATAGCCAAGACTATAAACACTTAAGAAAACTGCAGACCCAAACAACATAGTTCTCTGGAATCAAAAAAAGCACTGGGTGGGTGAAAAAATGGCCTACAAATGCTCATGCAAAATACCAAGCTTATTATAAAGTACCCTCTTAAAAATAACCTGACAGAACTGGGATCCTCATATATAAGAAAATATATGTCTACAGTGAGCCAATAATGCTATACAAAATGCAGCGGGTAATTTCAAACCCATTTGTGATATTGAGAAGATAGCGAGATCAAAGGAGATCAAAGAAAGCTAAACATTGTAGTTCCACCAATTTTTCAGCAATTGCTCATCGCAGTTTACACGACTGAAGAGAACAAGCAAGGCTAAATTAGCTCTAAACAGAGGAACTGAAAAACTCAAGCTTAGTAAAGTTATTTATGACACACATACGTAGTTCAGCATGCCACAAGCTATAATTGAGATCTGTTGAATAGAGAATCAGTGTACCAAAGAATCAGCCAGACTGAATCCACTCTAATATGGATGACAAAATACTGGGGATATACATCTACCAGATCACCCTTCTCTCCATGAAAGTATTACAGAGATAACCTTTATATTGCACTGGATTATCAGCAATAAACTGAGAATGAAATAATCCAGGGCCATGTGCTGTGTGATTAGAATGAGAGAAAGAAAGGGAGAAGTATTTCTGTTATCAGGCACTCAGCTTCCCCTGTTCTACAGCATTCAGATGTGTTGTCATAGAACACTGAGCAAACTCAAACTTTTAATTTCTTTACATACAAAACCTGTTTCACAATACCATGCCGGTCAGAATGGTAACACCAGATGACTTGCTGTTGAAGTATGTGTTAAAAATAGGTCTGCCACTAACTTCATAAATATAACAAGTAGCCTGGTCTCAACTGCAACCAGTAGTACCCCAAAACCTGTCTGTATATCATGGCTCATAATGATGCTTTCTGATTTGATATATATGTGCTGATTTTATACGTTCGCTGAAAGATATCTCAGTCTGTCCGTTTGGATTTGATTAGATACATTCAGAGTCTACACATCCGGGCCGTGCAGTTCAGTGATGCATTTAAGCAAACTAAAAACTTTCGGGTTTTCAAATCAGCCCTTAGTAAAGAAATACAGTTCCTCTGTGCCATTTCGGATCTATTCAGCTTTCAGTTTGAGATAGCTTTATAAACACTTTCCTTGAATTGTTATTGCAGACCAATGTCTGTTGGACCCATATATAACCACAAGTGGGTGATTCTCACAAAACCTGATCAGAAAATGTCCTTTTCATATTAAAAGGTGCACTCAGTAATTTTTTCCTCATTAAAAAAGTTTTACTCCTCAAGAAATTAATTGCAATTTGGAAACATATGTAAAAAAAAAAAAAAAAAAAAAAAAGGGACCCTCAGATGAGAAGAAGTCTCCAGTCATATCAGTATCCTTAAAAAGCTGTTTTATTCTACACGGAGAGGGTCCCCCCATGGTTGCCACCATGTTAAGATCACATGACCAGCTGAATACTGCTCGCTTAATTTCAGTAACTGACATGGTATTGGATACTTTCATTAAATGATTAAATTAATCTTACTGTGAATAGTGAATTTCTAAATTGGCATCTGTTACAAAAAACTATTCATTTTGAATGATGCTGCATCCACACCACTAGGGGTCAGTGTCCAAGACGACATGAACAAAAATTTGAGTGCACCTTTAACCCCAAATGAATACAACAAAATACAAAATTATATTTTGCATTAAGAAAAAAAAAAACCATTCAGATTTTTTGTCTTGTAAAATTATTTTCAGGACACTTAACACTATAATAAAAGTGTTAACTTTCCCTTGCATCAGTTCCAAAATCGACCAATAGATTTGTCAATGCATAGTCAACAATTTTTGTTTTCAATGTTTTTTCTTTTCAAGTTTATGCAAAATAAGTAAATATTGCATAAAATATATGTTTGTTTTTCTTCAGAAAATTTGTGGTCATCTGATTCGGTGTTGTTAAATTGTATTATGTACAATGGCATTTATATCGGCCATACTGCTCTCTCGATACATCGGACCCTGAACAATCAATTTCGGTCGACCACTAATTAAACGACCAAATTTCCGCATTGCAGTAACAAGAATTCAGAGGTAAAATGTGCGTAACTATCATGAAAATAATGTTACAATGTAGAAAATCTTAATGGGCCTAAAAATAGGCTTAATTTTCTATACAGTATATAAAACCTTGTTTCATTTTTGTTTCTTTTGATTTTGGAGTAAAACAGTACCAGGACATGTTCTTGAGAGTTTTCGTGAGAATAACCCAATTAGGCTATTGTGTGTGTGTGTGTGTGTGTGGGCAGGTTTAAGTGGTTTATGAGGACTTTTTTTAGGTTACAAACTGGTAATTACAAGGGTATTATGCTATAAATGTGATTTATGAGGACATTTCTAGTGTCCCCATAATACAAATCACTTAAAAAACATACTAAATGAAGTTTTATTGAAAATGTAAAAATGCAGAAAGTTTTTTGTGAGGGTTAGGTTTAGGGGTAGGGTTAGGGTATAGAATCTATAGTTTGTACAGTATAAAAATCATTATGTCTATGGAGAGTCCTCATAATGATAGCTGCACCAACATGTGTGTGTGTGTGTGTGTGTGTGTGTGTGTGTGTGTGTGTGTGTGTGAGCGCGCGCCATATTTCCTTATATAATCAGCTTTTAAACTTTTACACATTTCAATACAAACTTTTAAACATTTCTAAAATCATCCCCACTTTTTGTACTTTTCAAAAGACTAAATCCTTTTAAAGTGAAAGTGTGTCCTCACTTTCTACATGCCTTCATTTGCAGACGATAGTGTTTATGTACAGTATGAGATCATTACAGCGCTAGATTAGATTTAGGGGTGATGTGAGGTATCCACACCCCTCAGATGAACTGGAGAACGCCCCCTGGCGATACCAGACACCCAGGCCGCAGAAGTTTCTGGGCATCAACAGTTACAAATCCCTCACGTGCGTAACCCGGGCAGGGCAGACGAGCAGCTTCACGCCCGTCAGAGAAAGAATTTACAGTCTTCTGAAAGGATGACTTTCTCCCCCTACTGTCGAATATTTTGAGCCTTTTCTTTAAAAAATAAAATAATGAGTATTTTGGCAAAGCTGTTTTCAGCTGTTGCTTTGAATTGTTTGAAGGAGAAATTACATGTTTCTGAAGACTAAAACAAATCTCACAAACTTCAAAAGATTGTTATTTCACCACAGCAAAGCTCAGTATGATACAGCTACACTATAAAAATGAATAACTGACTTCTATCATGATAAACAAATGCATTCAGGTATGATTTATAATGAATGTCAAAGTTCGGAAAGAGAACTATAACAACATAGAACATCCGCAGATCATCCAAACCCAAAGGTTATTTTGTGTATTCAACAAAAACATGGATGTGCTCTCTTCCTCTCACCTTCATCTAACAGTCTTTCGAGGTGGTTGAAGATACCGCAGAAGTTTGGCAGGCTGCTCATCAGTTTCTTGTCGTTCATGAGCTGCATCAGATAGTCAGGAGTCGGCTTGGGCTTCTCCTTCGTTTCCATTTCCCCAACCATGTTTCAAATATTGCCTAAAAACCTCGGAAATGTGTTGAGCTGAGGGAAAATACGACAGTCCCCCACAAAAAAGGCGACTGAGGGGTGTAATCTGTGTTCCCCGTTTTATTCCAGGATTCAAACTCCTGCCCTGCAGTTGCTACTTTTTCAAACAGAATGATGCAAATTTGTATCACCGACAATTAAGACAGTTAAGAGTTTTTAAATACCAAACTGATGACGCAATCAAGGAAAAGAATCTGCGAGCGAGTTCTTATTTAATTGTACAATGTTTGCCGTCAAATGACTCCGAAAACTCCCGCATGCCAGCTCAGATTGCGTCTCTCTTCTACCCCACGGAGATGTCAGGCTGTTCGGAACAGCTTCTCTCCAGCACTTTTCACCGAGCCGTCGATGCCTTTGAAAGAACTCGAATAAAGGGTTTGTAAGCAGGGGCAATGTTCACTTGAAGACTCTATCTCTCGCGGTATGGAAACTCTTTTAGATGTTTCTATGTTCAGACAGTGCTGTTCTCTCTCCCAAAGCTGGCTATCACATGATCATGTTCAACCCCTAGACTGCTCAACATTGCCATCGTGCGAAGCCGCCAATGGGAGGAGAAACTTGCACAATCAATGTTTCTACGTATCTCCCTCACGCAATTACTCACACACACACACACACGCACAAACTTGTACACAAACAGGCTACTTGAGAGGAGCTCCCATTAACATCTTTTGTTCTTAGTAATAAATTATAGGTATAGTTCACCCTAAAATGAAAATTCTCTCATCATGTTCTTACCCTCATGCCATCCCAGATGTGTTAGGCTTTCTTCTGTTGAACACAATCAAAGATTTCTAGAAGAATATTTCACTAGGTTCAAACAATGCAAGTGAATGGTGGCCAAGCCTTTAAACCTCCTAAAAGTACATAAAGGCAGCATAAAAATAACCCATACGACTCCAGTGCTTAAATCTATGTCTTCAGAAGTGACATGATGGTGTGGGTGAGAAACAGATCAATGTTTAATCAATCCATGTTTTACTAAAAATTATGCACCTTGCCCAGTAGGTGTCGATATGCACGAAGAATGCGAATCGCCAAAAACAAAAGAAGAAGAAGGTGAAAGCAGAGATTTGTTGTAAAAAGGGCTTAAATATTAATCTGTTTCTCACCCACACTTATCATATTGCTTCTGAATGGATTTAACCACTGGAGTCATATGGATTACTTAAATGCTGCATTTATGTGCTTTTGGATCTTCAAAATTTTGGTACACAATCACATGCATTGTGTGGACCTACAGAGCTGAAATATTCTTCTAAAAAAAATTTTTCGTGTTCAGCAGAAGAGAGAAAGTCATGCACATCTGGGATGGCATGAAGGTTTGTAAATAATGAGAGAATTTTCATTTTTGGGTGAACTATTCCTTTAAGGTCATACTACAGACCCTAACCCTAATGATATGGCTCATTCCTACAATTCAGTGCCTTTTTGGCTTAGACACTTTTAAAAAATTAAACATACTTTGGGCCTGGGTAGCTCAGTGGTAAAAGACACTGGCTACCACCCCTGGAATTCGCTAGTTTGCTAGTTTGAATCCCAGGGCGTGCTGAGTGACTCCAGCCAGGTCTCCTAAGCAACCAAATTGGCCCGGTTGCTAGGGAGGGTAGAGTCACACTGGGTAACCTCCTCGAGGTCGCTATAATGTGGTTCGTTCTCGGTGGGGCACGTGGTGAGTTGAGCGTGGATGCCGCGGTGGATGGCGTGAAGCCTCCACATGCGCTATGTCTCCGTGGCAACATGCTCAACAAGCCACGTGATAAGATGCGCGGGTTGGCGGACGTGGAGGCAGCTGGGATTCGTCCTCCGCCACCCGGATTGAGGCGAATCACTACGCGACCACGAGGACATAAAAAGCACGTTGGGAATTGGGCATTCCAAATTGGGTGAAAAAGGGGAAAAATCCCCCCCCCCCCAAAAAAAAGGGACATGTTAATGATGTTATACATCATACAGGTCAAGCTAAATGACCTAAAAATTAAAGTGTCCTCCTGTTAGGTGTCTGCCCACCCCTTTAGGAAAATTAATTTTCTCCCCAATTTGGAATGCCCAGTTCCCAATTTGCTCTATGTCCTCGTGGTGGTGTAGTGACTCGTCTCATCCAGGTGGCGGAGGACGAATCACAGTTGCCTCCGCGTCTGAGACCGTCAATCCACACATCTTATCACGTGGCTTGTTGAGCGCATTACCGCGGAGACATAGCGCATGTGGAGGCACATGCTATTCTCCGCTGCATCCACGCACAACTCACCACGCGCCCCACCGAGAACAAGAACCACACATTATAGCGACCATGAAGATGTGACTCTACCCTCTCTAGCAACCGGGCCAATTTGGTTGCTTAGGAGACCTGGCTGGAGTTACTCAGCATGCCCTGGATTCGAACTTGCGACTCCAGGGGTGGTGGTCAGCGTCAATACAGCGCCAATACCCTTAGGATAATTGAGGTTAGGGTTAGTGCAATAACATGTCACCTCCAATGTGTAATATTGGATAATATTTTCATAATATAGCCTATATACTGTGTATATATATATATATATATATATATATATATATATATATATATATATATATATATATATATATATATATATATATATATATCTTCAGTTAAAGGCCACAGTATCATGACATAACAGGGTGGACAATAAGTCAAGGGACACGCAAAAAAGCTCCAATTTAAGTCTTAAAATTACACATTTACAAATTATTACATGATAGTGAGAACCGAATTTAGAAATTTGATGATTTAGTACTTATTTTTGGCAAAGATGTTTGACGTACAGCTCAGCAGGGGGCGATTAATTGACACTAGTGCAATAAATTACAATTATTTAAAATGTGACTTTTTGGCCTACAGCAACTTTATGAATAGCGTTTATTCTTTTTAGCAAGCTTATTAAAATGGCAAATGACTCAAATGAAACATTATAAATACTATACCTTGTACAGGGGACTTAAAGGCACCGGCACTTTATTGAACACATGTTGACATTTTGTGACAACATGCCCCAATAGCAGGAATTCACAAAATAATATTCTAATTTAAAATTAACAATATACATACAAAACCACTGAGAATTTTTTTTTTTTTTTTTTTGTGTAATTGGACTTTGGACTCTCAGAACCTATTCTTTCTGGTAACCCTAAATTTTACTGTACTTGTGAGGACATTTTAGTATGGACAAAGTATAGCGAAAACAAATGCACACATACTAACCCATAAGCAGTGATACAGTTTGAGAAAAAATAAAGCATTTTTCTGCATTCCAGTGCATTAACAAATATTTAAACATGGACATGGACTGTCTCATACATAAGATTATCTTGGTGGAAGCATTTGTTTTTAAAATCAACTGTGACTACTTGTGTACTTTCCACTTACTTCACCAACCTTGTATACATGTTCAAAACCCATGTTTTACCTGCAGGTTTCATTTCAGAAGCTGACACGTATAGATTATGCACAGACAGGAGTGTGTGAAACAACCCAACAAAGTCTTGATAAACGGGGGAGAGAGAACAAAATGGCTCAGGGGAACAGGAAATGTTTTCATCCATCCCTGAGGCCCTTCTCCCTCCTCTGTGAAGTGGGTAAAGCATTCTTATACAGATGGACATATACTTTAGCTATTGCTCAAGCAGCAGCTAAAGGCCAGAGTGAGAGGGGCCCTTCTGGAGGGAGCAGTTTGATGATGAAATGCTGACCCAGGATCAGATTTGTACCATGAATCATTTTATTTAGCTATGGTAAAAGCAAGGGAAAACACAGATCTCAGAACAGGAGAAATAAAAGTTTTCCGCATGAATCACATTTGATTCACATTGCCTCCTTACCTTAGTTGTCCGGCTGCCTTTGTTTGTGCACTTTGAACATTGAGTGAGAGTAAAGAACAGCATGGGTTGGCACACTAAACTGCACACACTGCAAGAAAGTCCAAATCAAAAACTGCAAAAATACTGGTTAAGAACTTTTATTTATTTCAGAATCAGAATCAGCTTTATTGCCAAGTATGTTTACACATACAAGGAATTTGTCTTGGTGACAGGAGCTTCCAGTGCACAACAATACAAAACAGCAACAAGACATAGATAATGAATTTATTATTTTGCATTGCAAATAAGATTAACTGCTTTATTTCACAAGACAAAACATTTGAACAAAGTTGAATTAACCAAAATAAGATGTATTAATACTATGATATATTTTAGTGTATGTGCTTTGCTTTGAGGATCACACGGTTTCGGCTAAACCCTTTCTAAACTCTGTGGCTCAGGCAGAACTTCATTTAAACTGTAAAGTCTAACTGATTTTTCAATGGTCAAAACATTGGTCCAGGATGCTGTCCACCCCCTTTCTCCCTTTCTTTTTCTCTATGGGGAGTCAGATGGGTGCTAATTTGCCAGGCCGTGGAGATAAAAGTGAAGATGGTATTAGCATGGGCATCAAGAGATTGGAATGCAGGCTATTTAGCATGGGAGTCAGACAGGACCTCCCATCACCACAGCACAACCGCTAAATAAATAGAGAAGTAATTAACAGACCAGTGAGAGAACAGACCGTTTCATTACTACTGCTTATTCTGAGAGAGAAAAAGAGAAAACTGTTTGTTAGACAAAGGCAGTGAGATGTATTGACAAAAGAATATGTGCCAATCTCAGAGGAACAAACACACAATAGTCATTTGACTGACGGCTCATTGAAAGATTTTAGGCTTTGAGAAAACTATGAGAGTGTGGGTTGTCCATTTATTTATGGAAACTTAAAACTACACAGATTTGTTCTACAGATGTGCATGTCTGTAACTACTGTATGTGTTTAGTGAATAAAAATCATGGCTCAGCATGCACTGCTACGTTAAATGGCCATTAATGAAGAAACATGCTTTTTGCACTCTGAATGGTACAATTACGGCATCTAAATGCCAAAGCTAACCAGCTAAACCTTGACTCCCTGGTTCGGACAAACATGTAGTACCACCCCAAACTCATGCCATTGGTTGAGCCAGTGTTACTAAGTCAATTAGCTTAAACAAACAGAGCCATGTAGACAGTGCCACAGAGGCAGTATTTACACCATTAGGGGAAGTCAACCTTCTCAAAAGTGGCTCTGGACATTAAAATGGCATAGGAGAAAGTATTTTCAACATTTAAGTAATTTAACCTTACTGGAATAGTTCACCCAAAAATGAAAATTCTCTCAACATTTACTCACCCTCATGCCATCCCAGATGTGTCTGTCTTTCTTTTTTCTGCTGAACACAAACAAAGAGTTTTAGAAGAATATTTAAGCTCTGTAGGTCCACACAGTGTAAGTGAACCGTGTCCAAAACTTTGAAGCTCCAAAAGCAAAGGCATCATGAAAGTAATCCATACGATTCCAGTTGTTAACTCCATGTTTTCAGAACCAATATGATAGGAGTTCATTAGAAGCAGATCAATATTTATGATTTTTCACTATAAATCTCCACTTTCAAACAGCCATCCTAAGCGCTCATCTCTCAAAGAGATCTTTAGTTTTTGGCGATTCACATTCTTCGTGCATATCTCCACCTACTGAGCAGGCAGGAGAATTCATAGTAAAAAAACAAAGGACTATATATTGATCTGTTTCTCACCCACATCTATCATAACGCTCCAGAGGACATGGATTTAACCACTGGAGTCATATGGATTACTTTTATGCTGCATTTATGCACTTTTTGGAGCATTCACTTGCATTGTATGGTCATACAGAGCTGAGATATTCTTCTAAAGACCCTTATGTGTGTTCAGCAGAAGAAAGTCATACACATCTGGGATGGCATGAGGGTGAGTAAATAATGAGAGAATGGTCATTTTTGGGTGAACAATTCCTGTAAGTGAATTTTGTGAATTGAGAGACAAGCTGACAACAACAGGGACTAAAAACGAAATGTTTTTCATTTCAGTTTGTTCTGTGCAAAAACTGTATTTTTTCGTTCCGGTTCAGAAGTTCTGCAGCCTCCTTTCCAAAAGGTTACCGGTTAGAACAAAATAAAAGAACGGTTAATAATGTTTTTTTTTTTTTAAATGACAGTACTCTGTGCTAAGGTGTGGGTGAAACACCAACTGCAATGTTGCCAAATCTTGCAAGAGAAACAAGTGACCTGGTCTGGAAAAACAAGCCTAAAATAAGACACTTGCCTTACCAAAATAAACGAAAATAAGCATTTTTTTTTTTTTTTCTGTGTGTTGGATTGATCAGCATAGAAATCATAACAAGCAGTTCATTAACAGTTAAGTATCTGCTTCTCAGTCAAAACCAGGCAGCATCAAATCTGTATTAATGCATAAAATCTAACAATAATTCAGTGAAGACTTGAAAACCACTGAGAAATGTAGCCTACTTTTGACCTCTAATAATGTTTTCCTTGTATCTGGATTAGCTGTACTTGTATATATATGTAGTAATTATATAGTTGTGAAAAAGGTCTTCATTTGCAGAATGCAACATCCACAATGGAAAATTAGGCAAAGAAATGTGTGATGCAGCAGTTTCCTTCAGGATCAAAGCACATTTGTAATTTTTTCAGGCAACATGAAGTGGGGCAGTTCCCAAAATTTACTGTGACAAACCCTTTGGCCTTTAGTTTCATGAAAAAATGATCAGAACAAAATTAACCTATTATAACTGGTTATCATCATTTTAAAATTAAGTTTTCACTTTGTTCCGGTTTACGGTTACATTCCGCTAAAAATTTCATTCGTTTTCGGTTTTCATTCCTTGAACTGTTTTTATTCCCTGGACAACAAAACTACTTTATATGATATCGTCTGTCACCAGACTGTCAGCTCCTTAAATTGCGTAGGATCTATAAAATTTTGTTGCCTTTAAAATTCTCTAAAACAGAGTGATAAGAAATAGCATTTACAAACATGATTCCATATCTCTTGTTAAAGATAACGTCAAAGAAATTCAATTTTGCACTGAAGAATGGCTTTTTATTAACTGGGGGAGCACAAGGTGCATTGCACAAAGCCCATAATATCCACTTGAAAAGCTTATTTTGGTAAATGATTGCTCGTATGGAAGCAGAATAAGAGAAGGTGGATATCTATATGTCTATTCATGAGGTTTTTAGACAAATGGCTGTTTTGTTAAATAAACACAAATGCATGAGTTTAAGAATCGTATTCTTCCGCACCTGTTTTGCTTCTGTCTGTGGGCTGTCATCCACTTGACACGGTCATGAGAGTATGTTGTTTCACATGTGTGATTATGTTAAGCAATGTTTGTTCACATTTTGTTTGTAAAGGATTATGTGTCTTTGTGTTTGGCTTTGTGTGTGTCTGAGTAACAATGTAAGCACTTCTAACAATCATCCATATACATAAGCATATGATTTGTGTGTGTAACCATATTAAAAATGCCTTGCTGTATGTCTGGGCATGTACATTGTATATGACTGTATACATCAACCAACGATGAAGAGAATGAACATGCTTTTGTTCGAGGTTATAATGAATGCCTGCAGACTGCAAAGTGTCTCTCCCACTTCATAGCACACATACCAAAGCCAAATTAGAAGGAGTTAAACAGACAAGTGTGCCTGATTTTGCCCTGTGCATGCTGTTCTGTAATCTGGCCAAACAATCTTTACATTCAGCATGGGGCCTGGGTCAGATGAAAGGTCAGAGTTCAACCCATGCTTAAGCGTCATGCCTGTGTCTTCGACATTTCATTATAGTTTATTGACACTAGTGTTGCAAGGTGCCCATGTAAAGCAAAGGAATGTACAGGCCATAAAGGTTATAAATCATTAGCTATGACAGCATTGTTTTGTATTTATTATAATTTATGTAAGGAATAATGTATAATCCGCCGGTCATTATCATGAAATGAACCCAGACAGAGTGAACAGGACCCCGATGCAAAGTGGAGGGGTCTTTTTTCCCTCTGGCTGTTTATATGATGCAATATGGACCAAATGACTGTACATTATACTGCTTATTACATGACAAATTAATAAAGAAATGGACATGAAATACTGATTTGAGTTGAAAAGATGTTTTTATGTGAGAAGGAAGAGATTGCAGAGTTATACAAGACATGTGAAGCACAGTGCATTTAGCAGTCCTTTAGCAGTCATTCTACAAAAATATATAACTGCAGATTGCTATGATTGACCAATCAGGGATTCCAGAGAACCATTTAATAATCTTTATACAAGTTTAATTATTAAAGAAAATAGTGACTATCTTAAGCTGTTCAGGTAATTGTGCCTAGACATTATCTGCACTTTCATGTCAGAAAAAAAATTGTGTGTAAATCTGTGCTGTATGTGACAATCATTCTGTGAACTGCCCACATAAATAACACTTCATGTTTATCTTTTTATCCTTATTTATACATTCAGTCTCACACTGAGATGTACAACTCATTTCAGAGGGGCCACAATAATGTCAAGCACATGCAGCGAGCTGTATCCCATCACTCAAACCTGTATCCTGAGTCTCTACATGCGTAATGACTCCCCATTTCATGTTTTCCTTTGGAATCTTTTCATATCCTAGAAATTATTTCTGCATCACTGCAATTCATATGTTTCCTTCCAGGATGTAGGCATTTTAGTACATTTCCTTAAGACCACCTCCAGTGAGATGACCCACCTTTGCTGTAGATTCAGCTGACCAACACCTGTTATTTAAAAAAAAAAAAAAAAAAAAAAAAAAAAACAGTTGGTGGTCCTCACTGTTGGGAGACCGTAGTGTGCACTAGTGATGGGAAGTCCAATTCTTTTCCAAGAACTGGTTCTTTTGGAATGACATCACTATATATAATGCTAATACGCTGGCGTCGTAGAATACACGCACAAATACATTCAATAAAGCCATATGTAAGGGCATATTGCTGATTATAAAATTTTATTTAATTAAGTTATAATAATAAGGGTGTTTATTGTCATCAGTGTTTCATTCAGTGATCTTACAATTCATCCTACATTAAAGTTTTGCACCTAAATCACCCAGTACTGACACTGATATACAAACGTGGATGTTCTACACATGTTTAAAGCACAAAAAGTGATTAAACTAGTCTTAATCAACTCACCCTTTTTTACAGAAACCATGATCCAGCTCATCACAACTTCAGATATAATCTGCATGCACAATACTCAATAGTAACATTTGTTTACATTTCTCGACTGAAATGTTTCGCCCCCTCATTCAAGACCTCGGTTCACGCATGCTCATCAGCTGCTCACTGATGTCCGAAAGAGGCGATTCTCAGTTCAGTGTACTGGTGACTCACAAACTGCTGTGATCGACTCAATGTACTGCTGATGCGAGAGCTGCGGTCCTCGGATCAGTGTACTATTGACATGAGAACTGCTGTGATCAACTCAATGTACTGCTGACTCAAGAGCTGCTGTCCTGGGATCAGTGCACTGTTGACTCACAAACTGCTGTGATCCACTCAATGTACTGCTGACGCGAGAGCTTCTGTCCTCAGATCAGTGTACTTTTGACTCGAGAACTGCTGTGATCGACTCAATGTACTGTTGACTCAAGAGCTGCTGACCTCGGATCAGTTTACTGTTGACTCGAGAACTGCTGTCCTCAGATCAGTGTACTGTTGACTCGAGAACTGCTGCGAACGACTCAATGTACTGTTGACTCATGAGCTGTAGACTGGATCATCTTCATACGTTGATAAAACGGTAATACAATCAAGTCATAAACATATTTCCAGTATGTTTTATTTGTTACACTCTCTGTTGTTCAGCAAAAAACACCTGTAACATATATTTCGCCTCTTAATCACACGCATGCTCAATGTCAGCAACTCATCAGTTCTCAATATGTCGGACACCTCCGAAAGAGGCGATTTTCAGTTCAGTGTACTGTTGACTCGAGAACTGTTGCGACCCGAGCGTTCAGTCCGATTTGTGAACTAGTTGGAGCGGTTAATTGCAAAGAAGAGTTGGCAAAAGCAGATATCACCAGTTCTATCAGGAAGACGCACTTGAGTGAAATTTAAGATGACATTTATTTGATGAATATAAAACAGAAATGTAATGTCTCTCTTTGGCGTAAGCCCAGTCTGGCGGTCCGAAGAAGTTGTACTCCGAACCGTCATATCCTGCCAGAGATAGGAGGTAGGGGCGAGGAGCCTACCACCGTACAGGATGGGACTCGACTGGTGGTGGTGGGGTGGTGGAGGTTGCCATGTTAGCACACTGAAACAGCAATGTGATAGAATGTGAGCAGACTTATAAAGCAATGACTTACATGTGATTGGCTAGGAGTTACCTAGCTAATGGTGTGATGATGTACAGCTGCTAGTCTTCCCGCTAGAACTACGCTGCGCTTACATTTCTAGGATCATATTACTCCCAGTTATCGGCTCATTTCGATTCGGAGTGTCAGGCACATCTGAGAGACAGGTTAAGATAGATTAACTTGTGGATCTGTGTTGATTCGAGACACGAAATGTTTCAAACGATTCAGTCCGATTTGGTGAACTAGTTCAACTTGTTCACTAAAAAGAACCGGTTCAAAAGAACGATTCGTTCACGAACTGGACATCACTAGTGTGCACACTTTGTTGGCCCTGCAATTTGATCTGTTTGAAGAAGCATTTTAGTCAGCTAGATTTAAGAGCCAAAAATAGAGCAAAAAAGTATTTGTTTTGTTGTTGTTGTTTGATTTTTTTGACAAATAGTGACATCTAGACTGAGATTCACACACCTGTGTGGCTCCCACAAATAATCACCTTGGGGTGTTTTCTCTGAGGAGGTAAGGGAGGTAGTGCCTCTTCAAAAAGCAAAAAAAAAAAAAAAAGAAAAAGGAAAATAAAATAAAATAAATGACAATAAAATTTTTAAAAAAAAAATAAATACAAAAAAATACATATGTAAAATTTGTAAAGTCAAAGTTTGATGATGTCTTGACAAGACGAAAGTTTAAACTAGTTTTAAAAATGTTTAAGTTTGATGGTTATACAGATAAATGGTCAGACACACTGTCACAGATATTCAGATAAGCCATCTAGATGGATGGATGGAACAAGCGGATACTAAAACCGTAATTCTGATCACTTAGAAAAGATATAGCACACTTAATCAAAACAGTCTGAAGGTCTGTGCCAAGACAACTTGAAAGCTCTAAGAGAGTTACAGTTGATTTTTTATTTTATAAAAACCTTAAACCATTTCTGTAGAAATAACAATATATTTGCTTTGCCAAGCCAGCTTGGACTAGTATGGAAATTCATGTTCGTTAATAAAAATAAAAAAAATGGCCATGAAATATTGATTTGAGTTTAAATTATTTTATGATGTGAGAAGAAAGAGAGTGTAGAGTGATACTAGAGACATGAAACTAGCACAGCAAAAGTTGGAAATTGTTTACCTGTGACAATGGTGAATTACAGTATATAGTTTATTGATCATTTTTGTACAGAAATATTACATAAATATTTGCCTGCAGAAAGCTAGTCTTTTCAGCAGGGGTCCCCTGTGTGTTTTTATTTTATTTGGTAAATGCTTATACAAATTATGAAACTAAATCTAATGTTGATGAGAATACATCGGTGATTTAACAACACTAAGTAATACAGTGCCACAGACTTCATTTCAATCCCTGGGTTACATAGCACCCTCTTCAACAGCTATTTTAGCTCTATTCCTCCCCCTCATCGCCCCGTTTCTTTCTCTTTCTCTGTGTGTATGTGCTTTCTGCACAAAATCATTGATATTCACTAATAAAGACCTCAGAGACATAATGCGGGAGACATAGCCCCATTACAGAAATAGATTTATTGCTAATCCATTATGCATAGTGCGTAATGTAACATATCTGATGTGCTGGCACACAGTAGGGGGAGAAAGAGGGTTTAAGTGTGTTGAACATTAGGTTGCAAAAGTAGGAGAGTCGAGGAACCCAGGGCAGTAGTGGTTCTAGCTTGTATGGCACCCTGGGCAAAACCCACTTCAGCACCAAACCAGTCATTCCAAATCCGCATACTGTATCTTTTTAAAGTAACACAAAAGAGGAATTTTCTAAGAATCTTTACACAGCTCTTTTCCACTGAAAATCTTCTCCTCTACTGCAGGCAGCTCTCAAATGTCATTCTTTATTCTGCATATTTGAACTGGCATGTTGATTTTTTTCATTTGCAAAAACTAATGGTGTTTATCGTCTGAAAGCAACCTGTGCTTACCGACTTTTGAACCATTGCCCCCAGTGGCCAAAGCTGGAAGTGTTGAAGTTGTGTGAGTTCCAGTTTCCGGGTGAAATGTCCAAAGAGTTTCATCAAAAGCGAGTTGTGAAGCAAGTTTTATATTTAGTTGAAAATATTGTAATACAGTCAACAGGAATGCATATTTTATTAACCATAGGCCCAAACCCCAACCCTAAACCTAACCGTAAGTGGAGGTAAAATGTAATTTCAGATGAAAAATGCAACCTCAAAATCATGATTATTAATGTTTATGTAAACATGATCACTTCCTGGTTTCCATGGGATTTGAACATGTGTCTCTGAGGCTGCTTGTCACAGGAAAAGGTAAACACAATTGAACTGATGCAAAATGTCTGATGGGGGATGCCACTTGTCAGTAATTCAGTAGAATGGGGTCGATTTCAGGGTACTGGAATATTCGGTAGCATTTGGATTTCATGTGTGATCATGTTGTGTTAACTGTCAGTTTTTTAAATGGACACTACGTCCACACATATATCATGACTCTATTCTCTGTTCTGTAGATTTTGAGTATGAGTAATAGTTTTCAGTACAAAGGTTTTATCAGTATGAAGGGAAAATCTAAACATATCAAAAAGCCATTTAACTGCTTGTAGGTGACCGAAGCGTCAATTACCCATTTCATGTTGACTTTAAAGGTTCAGTTACATTAACTTTATGAGAGGGGGACATCCATAGAAGTGTTGCCCGGATCATAACAATTACTGGTGATTTATAGGTAACAGAGGGAGATCAATATGTTTTAGTTGACACCTTGGGCAATGGGGTGGTGGGGTGGGGAGGTGGGATCTTCTATACTTAGTTCTCTGTAAAGCCCTTCACATCACCACCTTACCTCGGCTGTATGTCGCACATGCCCCAAGGTTCTGGTGCCCTTGTCACAAAACCAAATGAGAGACAGATGGCTGTTAATGGGGGGCTGGGAGGGTGTGATAGCAATTGCCAACCAAGATATTTGTCAGAGACAGGCCTGATTACAGGGGTCTATGGCTTGGTTTTTCCACTGGTTGATCCAAACAGATATAACACTGATTCAGGGAGAGATGGAGTCATCCATAGAGTCTCACAGTGCAAAAGCTATGGCAAATGAAGGGAGAGTCCGTAGATAACGTCTGCGGTATTAAAGGGACAGTCAACTCTAAATTAATAATCTGTCATCAGTTACTCACCCTCATGTTGTTCCAAACTCATAAGACTTTCTTTGAGGCTGTCAGTCTAACATCTCCTTTTGTTTTCCATGGAAGAAAGTACCTGTAAGTCACATGGATATGGAAGAACATTTGGGTTAGTAATTAGACAGAACTTTCTTTCTTTCTTTCTTTTGTGAACTGTCACTTCAATATTTCTGAATTTGTCTTTCACACTGATGACAGGCACATTGAGGATCACCAAGCTTACACACTCCCTCCATGATCAATCAATGTGATTAGGCTAGATATCTGTTCCTCAGCTTAGTTTAATTCCAAAATGCCAATCAGTGCTCTAAACAGGCCGTTTCACCCTTGTGTAATCATTGTGGATTGAAGGGCGGAAGGTCTGACATACATTGTTTTTACAGTCTAAACAGAGAAGTGACTTCATGAATTGAGTTTACGGTCTTATGTGATGACATCACCATAGCAGCCTACGGATTGATCTGTCAGTTCAAATCATCCACCACCACATTGTGCTATCCCCAAAGAACAGCAAAATCTGAAATTGTTATGATTGAAAACACTGCTGAATATTATGAAAGACTGAAGTACAGTAAGTTCTACATGCACTCTTATTTTGAAAACAGAGGTCTAAATTATCACAGCAAAGATCATTTTCATAATCCTTATATTTGTTTTGTTTTCCAGTAAATTATATGTGTGTGTTATATGTGACTTTTTTTCAAAGAATATATCGTGAATTAAGTATTTTTTTCTTAATCAACTAAAAAATTGGGGGGGGGGGGGTTCTTCTTGTTTTCAGCATAAACGTCTCTAAATTTAGTTGGATATATGCATAAAATTTTTTTTTTTAAAAATGCAAATACGAAAAAAAAATAATAATTACATTTAAGATGTATTGTCTGTATATGTAAATTTACCAAAACCCCACCAACGGTAGCTGTTTTAGGGTTTATTGAATATGATGTGGCTAATGTGACATCTTACCCACAAAGGAATTTAAAGTTTGATTTAATGTTCCCCTCTGTAACAGTGGCATGGGCTTAAATGTTATTTGTTTGTGTATAAATTTGTCTTTGGTCATTTGTTTTTATGAGCTCAAAGGGAATTGAGTGGTCTAGAGCAAATTTCTTAGTGTGAAACAAGGGTAGAAGACTATCAAGGGTCATAAAAACAGACTTGGCGGGTTTGAAACTGGCCATCTCCTCCAGCGACCTACATTTTATAACTTGATTTGAAAGCAGTTGTCATTTCTGTTAGCCTGTACACTAAGTTCAAAATGGGATTTACCACAATCATGAACTGGTTTGTTTTCGCCACATCACACTTTTGGGAAATGTTGCAATTCAGCTTCTTAGAGATAATAATCTCTTTTCTTGGATTGTTTCAGCTGTTACAAAATCCCTTCTATATTAGTACATTTCAGTGTCTGAAATTTACTTTTATTATTAAGGGGCAATATATACTGTGTATATATTCTAAAAAGATAAGGCACGCATTGCTTTCACTCTGTGGAAGTAAATATGCTCTGTATATTTTTACACAACTGGTATTGTCTTCAAAGTTGTTCAGTTTAAAAACAAAAGGGACTGTAACATATGAGCTGTTGTGCAGCACATTCTTAGCAAAAGTTCTCTTCTCTCTCAGGAATGGGGTGTTACACATTACACACACATGTTGAAGGAAATATCTCCAGATTCCACTCCGTCATGACCATCTGTCAAAGTCAGAATCCCTCCAATCTGAGTTTACATCTAATGTAAACCAAGAGTATGTAGATTCCAGCACACCCTAAGGCATAACAGTTCCCTTTCATAGGAACTCAAGCTGCGTATGAACGCTATGGGACACCTTTTGAGTGTCACGTGGTCTGAAGCCCTTTTTGGCTGATGGTGCTAAAGTAACGCCCATAGGGAGCTGCGTCACGGGCTCCATAAAGGCACTCGCTTTCGCCCCATCGAGATTTTCTGTTCTTCAGTGCACAATTTTGTCTAAGCCCGTGTTTTTTCTTACGACTCATGTCAAAGCAAGGATTATTAATTCTCCCTTTTGAGTTGCGAACACGTAAGGACGTTGTTTATACAGCGTAAATTTCAGAGCAATTTTAATTGGGTTTTTCAAAACATTACAAGGGTCTGACAGGGACAGCGGCACTTTTCGAGGCTCGCAATTTCTCACCACGAGGTGTTATCCCCACTTGTTCCAGTTCCATGGCCTCCAGATTTGGAGCTCCGTGTGCAGGAGCTGTTTGGGATTTCGGCTTTGTGTCTGAGAGGATTGTGAATGGACATTGGATTCTTCCTCGTGTTTGTCGCCCTGCCCCTGAGCGAAAGCATGAGTCTCGTCGGACATGCTCTGAGGCCTAGCTCATGTGCCATGGGACAATGTGCTGTCTCTTCGAGCCGTACATGTTCCGGGCCGGTTGAATCTGGGGACGGATCTCCTGTTCAGATAGGGCTTGGTGCCCGGAAAGTGGACATTACATCCTCAGATTATGGAAC
The DNA here is from genome assembly GCF_019703515.2 of Myxocyprinus asiaticus. Taxonomy (NCBI): domain Eukaryota; kingdom Metazoa; phylum Chordata; class Actinopteri; order Cypriniformes; family Catostomidae; genus Myxocyprinus; species Myxocyprinus asiaticus. The sequence continues at coordinate 10,965,956 of NC_059379.1, forward strand.
AAATCTGGAGAAGGTTCTGCAGAGCAGAAGTGATCCTGTTCGCTTCAAGCGAGACGTCGCACTGTCCCCTCTGGTTTTCTCTCTGCCCCCGGCACCACCGGGCATTGATGCATTGGAACATCAGTGGCCAACAGCGCATCTTTACGCGTTTCTACTGATCAGTCTGCTGCACGTGGCAGCATTTGGCACCCCCCGCCACACTTGTGGAAGTTATGGGTATGGCCCCTCAACGGGGCACTCTTTTGAATGATAGGTTATTCCCCGCTGTTGTTGATACTATTCTAAATGCTAGAGCTCCATCAGCTAGGAGGCTTTATATGTTCAGCTGGAGTATTTTTGCTTCTTGGTGTACAGCGCGAGGTGAAAATCCAGTTTACTTCCCTGTCTGTACAGTGCTGGCATTTTTGCAGGAGAGTCTCGGGGCCGGGGTTGCCCCGGCAATGCTTAAAGTCTTTGTTGTTGCTATAGCGGCTGAGCATGCGCTTATCAATGGAGTCTCTGTCAGTAGACATTCTCTTGTCTTTCATTTATAAGCGGGGTACGCAGGCTTAGACCTTTCGTCCCCTCCGCGTTCCTTTATGGGATTTATCTGTTGTTTTAGAGGCACTCTTGGGTGCTCTGTTTGAGCCCTTGGCAACAGTCACTGATAAGTTTTTACTCTTAAAACAGCCCTGCTAGTGCCATTGGCATCGTTTAGAAGAGTTGGTGATTGTCATGCCCTGTCAATCAATCCCTTATGTATGGATTTCACATCAGGGTGTTCAAGGGGTTAAGACCTCGTTTGGGCTATTTGCCCATGGTTATTTCGACATCATTTCGCTCGCAGACTTTCAGGCTTTCTATCCTCCCCTATTTGAGTTGGAGGAGCATGAAAGGTTACATTTGCTTTGCCCAGTTTGGGCGCATTCGGCCAGTGGCGTAAGTCAGAACAGTTGTTTGTGTTCTTTGGTGGCTGCAACAGGGGTGTTTCAGTATCCAAGCAAAGACTGTCTCATTGGCTTATTGATGCAATTTCAAGTGCTTAAGAAGTGCGCAGTTTACCTTCACCTTTGTGTATTCGAGCCCATTCTACGAGGAGCATGGCATCCTCATGGGCTTTGGCTAGAGGTGCGTCCTTGGCGGACATTTGTATGGTGGCAGGGTGGTCCTCTCTGCATACATTTGTTAGATTTTATAATCTGGACGAGAGTTTAGCTCCAGCTTCCCAGGTTTTCTCTGTTGGAAAAGGAGTAACCTCATCATTTCTTCTGTTTATCCGGACGCTTTAGCTCGCTTGTGTGCCGCTTTATGCTTGCCATACAGGCTTAGATAGTTGGCAGCTACTGTTCGCATGGCATGGATGTATATCCCATAGCGTTCATACGCAGCTCTAGTTCCTACGATAGGGAACGTCTCGGTTACGTGGAACATAACCCTGGTTCCCTGAGTGGGAATGAGATGCTGTGTAACTGGCTATACCCTCTAGCAGCTGTATAGGCTCATGCCTTCCTGCACAAAGACTCGATGGCACGAAAGCGATCGCCTTTTTGGAGCCCGTGACATAGCTCTCTATGGGTGTCACTGAAGTGCTATCAGCCAATAAATTAGTGGGATTGTATAAGGGCTTCAGACCACGTGACATTCAGACGGTGTCCCACTGTCGCAGCATCTCATTCCCACTCAGGGAACCAGGGTTACATTCCACATAACCGAGACGTTTCACCACATCATAAAATGCTGGGTGGGGAAGTGGTATGTTTGAGCGAACAGTTGATGATTGCATCAACTGTACTTTCCAATCAAAAACACATGGCAAAGCATGTTTAGACACAATATCTTTACATATCACTGTAAAATCAGGAGAAACAAGTGATGTTTAATAAGCAAATCAATCATAAAGAGTGAATCACAAATTGCAAAACATAAATAGTGGCTCATAAAAGCACAGACATCTGATACTACATTTGGACCAGATACTAGAGGAAGTGCTCACAGAAGTAGGAGGAAATAGAAGAACTGGGAACCGCATGTAGATAATGAATAAGACATGATGGAACTCCAGGGGTTTGAAAGACTGATAGTCCATTTGAATTTGCTTTACTTCTGAGAGCAAGTTTTACTAAAAGATTTAAGACTGCTCTCTGCCTCGATGACATGCGTCCCTGAGGTCATTAATGGCTGATTCACTGTGACTAAAACAGTTCTTGAATAGCAGTAAGTATGGTTTTAATAGGAATTATTATCCACACAGAGTTGCTGGCATCTGTTCTAAAGATATGCTGGACAGGAGTCAATGATGTGTGCGACTCCTTAAAGAGAAACAAAGACAAGTTTTTGTGACAGATTTAAAGTTAACATGCTTTATGACATTTTGTGTGTATGTTTTGTTCTCTGTCAAAATTGATTACCAACACTTATCATATAACCTTTAACCCTCCTATTATGGTTGGGTCATTTTTTACCTGTTTAGGAGTTAAAAATGGAGAAAAACTATTCTTGGTATTGTATTTGGTCAAAATGCTTTTGGATTCTCCACAACAATGAATAAGTAATTTATTTATTTTTTATACTTATTTATATTAATGCAATGTATGGGTGTTTAGGGTGGTTACTAGGATGTTGCTAGGTTTGTTGCTCGGGCATTACCAAATGGTTGCTTACTGGCTCAAGTCAAATGAGACCATCTCCATGTCTCTATGACATCCTGATCCTTAGATATGTGTTGGGACCTTTTCAATGAAATAACTAATTTTTGATAATTTTTCATCTGCTGCACAGACATTTATATTCTGAAACAACTGTTTATCTGTATAACTTTATATAGAGTTTACTGTATGTCTACTGTAAAAGAATAGTACCACCACTGACATAGGTGGTGCTCTTTCCAGATAAAATACAATTAAGTTTGTGTTCTGTGTGAAAACAATGTCAATTGTCATGTTCATAATCAAAAGAGAGATGTGCTGTATCCTGTACTCTACCAGGTTTTTTTTTACCCTAACAGAATGGTTGTTTGGAATGTTCTCAAAAAAACAGAGAGGTTCATTGTAATATATGTACTATCACATCCTTTTTTGTGTTACCCCTTTTAAACAATGTATTTATTCCTATTTATTATCACACATTATGCATTTCATTTCATGTAATTTAGTACCACATTTACTTCAATTACACCATTAATTTTATATAAGATAAGCACATTTTATATGTTTTACTTCACTTAAGTAAATTCCAAAATGTAATGACTATCAAAGATTGCAGTCTGCTAAGTCCAGCTGAGACCATATCCACACTAATCAATTTAAGTTGAAAGCTCCATTTTCAGTTTCCTATAGACATCATTTTCCAAAGTATGCAGTTATGGAGAGTTTTTGAAAGTCTCCATTTTCACAAAACTGCTTTTTTGTGTGTGTATGAGTAAACGTAGCATAATTATTTCATTTTCAAACGAAAATGCATTAGTGTGGATATGGCCAAAGATTTGTGAAATAAGACCAAAAAAATTTTTTTTTGCACATTTTCGCAATTAAAACACACAATTATCAAATTTACCACAGAGCTGCATACATTGCTTATTCCGAATTAATGATGGCCGGTCTAACCAAAACACTACAGCTGAAATGCTACTCGATGAAAAAATACCAGTGAAACACAACTCATGCCGTTTTCTCGATTCTTTCGCATTGATAAACAAACTGTTACAACGTTCACAGACCTTCTTTGAAGACTCCACCTAAAATAGGAAAGTATATAGTCATAAACTTGCATTTAGATGGCAAGTTTAGTAAAAGAAACCAACCCTTATACTGCGCGGGAGCCAAATTGTATTGCAAAATAAAGAGAAAAAAACAAAACAAAATGGTCAAAAAGGGCTGGACCCTGCAACAAGGGTTGAATGCAAACAAATAATTTCATATTAATTTTTCCATGAGTAATTCATCGTCAGAGACTCAGATGTAATGCCCAACCTTTATAAAGACATGAGTCATACAACTCAGAATCGTCCAGAGAGCAAATGTCACAGCCCACTGTAATTCAGACTTGGCTCATTTATACTACAGACTGTCCTGGCTCTGTCAGTCTGGTATTTTGAGAAACTCTTGTTCCAGAGCTTGTTATTGGATACTGTGAATGCTCAAACAGGTCATACAAGCATTCTTCCTCATTGTGAAGTTGTCATCAAAAATACTAAAATTGAGACTGTAAAATTGTGAGTTGCCAGCGCTGTTGAATTGAGAGTGAGTTGAGAACTGCAACATGATTTTTTGTAGTTTTGTCATTTTCAAACAGGTTCCTTTCAAGCACCCTGTGTTCATAACTGGAATGTGCCCAATTTGTTAACAAACTCAGTGCTAGAAAATGTTGAAAGACGCATGCCAAAGCAGTTTACGATATTGAGATGCTAATGTTATGCTAACATATATGTGTCCATGTTTTACATGAGAGTGTGCGTCCACTGCACTGCCTTTGTCCAGCCTAACTAAATGTGTCTCATTGAGTCTCAATGTTTACTTGTTTTGTGGCCTTCAAGACAAATATGTAGCATCATGAATACTCGTCCTGGCCGTCCTCCACCCCCGGTCCAGGCTACCCCGCACATAGCACTGCTTCACAAACAAGCAAGTGTCCATTGACCAGCCAAGGACAACAGAGGTCTTATGTGCTTGATGGGCATGTGGACGTAGAAGGAGGGTTGGTGTGGTGACATGGTTTGTCATCGGCAGCTGGTATGGTGGGGATGTGAGGGCGAAGACGACCCATTGTTCTAGCACCAGCAGAACAATTGCACATTTCAGAGGGCCACACTGTCTTTGAGGGACAAAGCACCCCCTGATTGCAGTGAAGGGCAGTTAGATAGCCACAGATTGCATGTGATACAGGCGCACTGACAACAATGGGCTTTGTCCATTTCTAGTAAGGTTAACTGTCATCAGTTTATGTTGGTTATTTTTTCACAGACATGACTAATGTTGCACACATTAGTTACATTTCTGTATTATTTAATAAATGAGCCACAGTGCAAGCCAAAAAGGCCAGAATCGCAGGTCACCATCCAACCTCAACTCATATAATCCCATTTTTATACCTACAAGTTATCATTTAGGTTTAAGGTTTAGGGTAGGGGGTAGGTTTGTTCATTTTGTTGATAAAGCATTAAGCTTAAAAACATCATCAGTTTGGGAGAATATTTAACTCACTTTTAGCAGCACACAGTGGACATTTCATCTCACAACTGCCTCAATATGTGTAATGAACCATGTAATGTCATTTTGCAAAAATGCTGCAGGCTGTCACCATCAGATTTTATGTTTTGCATGGTGTCATAAAGTCGTGATAAAGAGACCCAAGAGCAGAGGAACAGTTCAAAGGATTTATTAACAATAAATGATAACTTTAGCAGATCCAGGTGAAGTGTGGAGATCCCGGCACCGACTGCAGTAGAAGGTGATAGGTGTGTTTGCTGATGAGTGTGCGTCGACCGCGCAGTGAGCAGATCCGTGAGAAATCCTTCGTGAAGAGTGTGTTTGTAGGCGAGTGTAAGCATTGTGGTAGTCAGGAGTAGATTCGTGAGGAATCCACCATTGAAGAGATGTGAACGAAGAGAACAGGCGTACAGCAAACTGGAAGGCAACCACACTCCTGACACGTGGGCAGAGATGGGCAAACAAAACAAATACACAAGACAGGACCAACTAGGCAGAGAGAGCAAGGTGAGTTGCTTCAACACCAAATGACAATCTAGCAAAGAACATGACACAACAAAGGGCTTAAATGGGCAACGTATTAGTGGAGAGACAGTAGCTGCTAACACGCTAATTAGTGTGCCCCCTATGGGTGTTAAAAGCCATCTTCCACTCATCCTCCTCCCTAATCTGGACAAGGTGATAAGCGTTGCGTAAGTCCAACTTCGTAAAGATGGATGCTCCCTGCAAGAGTTCAAAGGCTGAGAACATCAATGGCAAAGGATAACGATTCTTCACCATGATGTCATTCAGCCCTCAATTATTTATGCAAGGTCTAAGCGAGCCATCCTTCTTCTCCACAAAGAAGAACCCCGCCCCTGCCAGTAAAGAGAAAGGGCGGATTAGACCGGCTGCCAGAGAATCATTGATATATCTGTTCATGGCCTCCCACTCTGGAGCCGAGAGCAAATACAGCCATCTGCGAGGAGGAGAAGTGCCAGGGAGCAATTCAATGGCACAGTTATACGGCCGATGGGGAGGAAGGGTCACGGCGCGGGACCGGCTGAACACTGCCCTCAAGTCATGGTATGCCCCGGTACTCTGGATAAGTCCGCCGGTTCATCCTGCAATGAAACACAAGACTGGACAGGGGAGACAGCAGAGTTAAGACAGAGTGACAAACAGTAAGAACTCCAAGCAAGAACAGTATTGGTTGACTAGTCTATGTGTGGGTTGTTCATTACCAACCAAGGATGCCCCAATACTATCGGCGCTGATGGAGATTGGATCAGGTAAAAGGACAACTGCTCCGTATGATTTCCAGAGATGAAGGTGACTGGCTTGTGGAATGGGTGATGACGTTCATGGGCGTGCCGCTGAGGGTGTGGCTGTGACAGGTTCATCCAACTGGACCGTCAGTACTCACCACTAGGAAGCCACGTCGAAGTCCATAAAGTCCCTTCGGCTCTGGAATCCACCAATGCGGAGACAGTATGACTGGTTGATCCATACTGCAGCCATTCCGGGAGAAGCGAGTGTCGCCAGTAACCCCTGACTACTGACGAGTGGTGTCTTTTAACTGGACAGGAAACTGAGAAATGACCAGGACAGGCACAATTAAAACAGAGTCCTTGAATGAGGCGTTGTTGCTTCTCCTTATGAGAAATCAGTAGGTGGAGAACAGCAGCGGCAGCATAGGGCCAGATCCACCAAGTCGTCAAAGTGGAAAGGCAGGTCCAAGGGATAGATTTCCTCCTGGATGTCGTCGGAAAGCCCATGCAGGAACCGATCCCACTTGGCATGATCATTCCACTCAAGATGCAGCAAGGGTGCGGAACTCAATGGCATAGTCCACGACCCGCCGATTTCCCTGAGACAGTCCGGATAAAACCCTCGCTGCCTCACGACCTTGAGCCGAGCGATCGAACACCAGGTGGAGCTCTGTGGCGAATGCTTGAAATGAAGAGCAACAGGGATGTCTGTTGTCCCACATGGTGGTTCCCCACTCACCGGCCCTTCCGGTGAGGAGCGTGATAACGCATGCCACCTTCATTGTCTCCGACGGGAAAGCAGAGGGCTGCAATCACTGGTGAAGAACAAGGAGCATTGTGAAAGGAAAGTGCTGCAGGACCCCGCCTCAACTGAGAACAGGCCTGGAGGGTTGATGTGAGCCTCTGAGCGTTCAGAAACGTGGGAAACCGCTGGAGCCGGTGAGGGAACTTCCTGGGTGGAACCAGAATCGGGAGGCAGGTGGAGTTGTTGAATGACAGAGGTGAGCTCAGCGAGCTGCGATGCTATCATCTCCAGAGCCCTTTTAGAAGCGGAGATCTGATCCTGCTGACGTCCCAGTAAGGCTCCCTGCTGAGACAGGGTGGAACAAGAGCAGAGGAACAGTTCAAAGGATTTATTAACAATAAATTATAACTTTAGTAGATCCAGGTGAAGTGTGAAGATCCCGGCACTGACTGCAGTAGAAGGTGATGGGTGTGTTTGTCGATGAGTGCGTGCCGACCGCGCAGTGAGCAGATCTGTAAGGAATCCTTTCATGAAGAGTGTGTCCACTCCTGACACATGGGCAGAGAAGGGCAACCAAAACAAATACACGAGCAGGGTTGGGGAGTAACGAAATACATGTAACAGGAATACATATTTAAAATACAAAATATAAGTAACTGTATTCCACTACAGTTACAATTTAAATCACTGGTAATTAGAATACAGTTACATTCAAAAAGTATTTTGATTACTGAAGAGATTACTTTGCATTTTATTGTCATTTGTTTCATTTAATATTTAGTACTTTCAGATGGAAAACATTTAAACATATAAATTATGCGATCCAAAGTGCATTTGAACAGCGGTGAAACACTTTCTTATGATGTGTTACATTCATACGAGCAGACAGAGAAGTAAGTTTGAAGTAAGTTTGGAGCAGAAGAAGGGGTGGGGTGGAATAATAGGGTTCAAAACAGTGTTACTATGAATGCAAACTTTAGTACAGTGAAAAAGACACTCTATTAGCATAACATAAATATATATAAATACAAATTTCCAACATTCTTTTGAATGTCCATGTACTAAAATAAAATATTTGATGCCATGAGTGTACCTTCATTTACTATTACTATTATTTTGAATGGCCATGGAAAATGAAGCAATGTGATAACAGTTTTACCAGGTCACAAAAAGTAGTCCGTTAATTTACCTGATGAACTTTCACCTTTTGCTGAACCTTTATGCTTTGCAGAGCTAATGTGTGCTTCTAAATCACTTGCACCTTTATTAGCAACTGACACATAAGTGCCAGCTTTACATGTCATACATTCTGCTTCCACGGATCTCGACCTGGACGAAACCATGGACATTTTTTGTGCAAATCTTCTGTAAATTTGCACATTCGTTTGGGCATTGTTTCCACTCAGCTGTCATTTGCTGCTACTGTCAAGCAACTGTTTGATGTCGAACACAACAGTGTTTTGCGCGTTTGCTGAGAGATTGACAGGCAGGAATTTGGCCAATAGTTGCTGCAAGCCTCTTATAATCGACCAATTGGTGTGCGAGAAGTCGGGACTTAGAAAGAGGGGTTAAAGCAATGCAAATATGCGCACACACACAATGAAGTATCAGACCAGATGCACATCATAATGCAACTAAAGCCGAATCCTGGACATTTTCGCAAATTTAGAAATCCCGGCCGGACACTTTTTTAAGGTCCGAAAAAGAGGACATGTCCGGGAAAAATAGGACGTATGGTCACCCTACCCAAACCTGTACATGAGACAGGACCAACTAGGCAGAGAGAGCAAGGTGAGTTACTTCAACATCAAACAACAATCTAACAAAGAACATGACACAACGAAGGGCTTAAATGGGCAGTGAATTAGTGGAGAGACAGGTGCTACTAGCACACTAATTAGTGGCATGATCAGCGTTCCCATGGCAACAATCAGTGTTCCCATGGCAACACTGATCACGCATGCTGACAGCGCCAGAGGCACATCAGGGAGAGAAATAACAAAACAAACAAAACAGACTGACGAACTCACCGGAACCGTGATACATTGTCTCCAGCAAAATATGCTGATGTGTTGGTGTTTCCACCTGACTTCTATAAGGGATAGTTCACCCAAAAATTAAAATGTCTTAATTTACTCACCCCCATAAAGCAAAACACACAGCCACAGTGCTACCCAAACATCACATGAATCACACTAAACAGACCAAAGTCTATTCAGGTAAATATTTCCTATTCATGCTTTGTACTTAGGCCTTTTATTTTTATTTCTCCATAATACAAAGACTTTTATTCCTCTTGTGCATCAGCTCTCCACTCTCAGAGCGATCAAAAGGAAACTTGAGAAAATTGATTTTCAGGTAATTTTTTTGTTGCTTGAGAATGCAATGGATTTTCATTGAGCTGTTGTACAATAACACACATGTACTGCATGTGCTGTATATAGACATGTACATTCTCACTTCTACATCAGCATTTAACAAATGGATACTATAAATCGGAGAATGTGTTTGTATTGTATTGACAGTTTTATTTGCCAGTTATTAAGTTTAGCATCCTATATTTCACAATGTCCGAAAACATCAGTCCTTTGTTATAAAGTTTCAAGGTTTGCTCACCTTTTTTAATTTTACAAAACAGCGTGCTTTGACTTGTTTGTTCTAAAAGAACAATCTTTACAAAGGTTTTTTTTTAGCCTCATGGTAAGCTTTGAGTTTCTATGTAATGCATTGAATTTTCACTTCATGTTAAAGTCAGAATTAACCATGTGTCATATTTGTACAAGGCTTATGTCCTTGCCACTGATATATACTCTGCATGCCCAATTATTAGGCAAATTGTATTCCTCAGGATTAATTTTATTGTTGAACAAACACAATGCTCTCAGTCAATCCAAAATTTTATTGAACCTCAAACCTGAATGTTTAACAAAGAAAAAGTGAGTTTTGTCTTTCTCAGGGGAATATATGTGTGCACAGTTATTAGGCAACTATTAGTGTGCACAATTATTAGGCAACTAAATTACAAAAATAATTTCTCCCAACTCAATTGTTTATTCTAAATTTTTAGAGTAGGTGCAACAAATAAGTAACACAAAATGACAATTAAATAACATTTTTGGCCTTTCAAAAATATTGAGTGACCAATATCCATCCATGGAGTCTGTCAGTTTCTTCATCTGTTCATGATCAACTTTCGCTGAAGCAGCAACCACAGCCTCCCAAATGCTGTTCAAAGAGGTGTATTGTCTTCCCTCACTGTAAATCTCACATTTGAGAAGGGCCCACAAGTTCTCAGTAGGATTTAAATCAGGTGAGGAAGGGGGCCAAGTCATTATTTGGGCATCTTTGAGGCCCTTGCTGGCTAGCCAAGCAGTGGAGTACTTGGATGCATGTTATGGAGCACTGTCCTGCATAAAGATCATGGCCTTGCTGAGGACTTCTTTCTGTACCACTGCTTGAAGAAAGTACTTTCCAGAAACTGGCAGTAGGTTTGAGAGTTGAGTTTCAGTCCATCTTCAACTCGAAAAGATCCAAAACCCTCATCCTTAATGATAGCAGCCCATACCAGTACCCCTCATCCACCTTGCTGGCATCTGACTCGAAGTGGTGCCCTGTCCCCATTAGTGATCCAGCCACAGGCCCATCCATCTGGTCCATCAAGAATCTCTCTCATTTTATCTGTCCATAAAACCTTTGAAAAATCTGTCTTCATGTATTTCTTTGCCCAATCTTGACGCTTCAACTTGTGAATATATTCAGTGGTGGTCATGTTTCAGCCTTCTTGACCTTGGCCATGTCTCTGAGCACTTGGCACCTTGTACTTCTGGACACTCCAGGTAGGATGCAGTTCTGGAATATGGTAGCATTGGAGGATAATGGGTTCCTGGATAATGGGTTCCTGGTAGCTTCACGTTTAATTCTTCTCAAGTCTTTTGCAGTTAATTTGCGCCTTTTCTTCTCCATGCATTTTTGCGCCCCAGTTGACTATTCGCAACTAAATGTTTGATTGTCCGGTGGTCACGCCTCAATAGTTTAGCTATTTCAAGAGTGTTGCATCCGTCTGAAAGGCATTTTACAATATTTGACTTTTCAGTGTCACTAAATCTCTTTTTTGGCCCATTTTACCTGAGATAATGAAGCTGCCTAATAATTATGCACACCTTGATATAAAGTGTTAGTCACTTTCGCCACACCCTCCCTCATTACACGAATACAAACCACCAGAAAATGATTGAATCCAATAAGCATTCAAGTTTATATGGTTTGGAGTTGGAAAATGTGCATGGAAACAATGATAAGATCAGAATACACACTTGCCTAATAATGGGGCACGCAGTGTAAATAGAACTGGATCACTGATGCAACGTTAAACTGCCAGCAGGAGGTGAAGCCACCGGAAGTGTTCGAGCGGCCATCATAGTATGCCCAACCTCTCATAAAGCATCAATGACTGACAGGAGAAAACACTCCCGTTTCACTGTCTCTGTGTAAGGATATGACAGTTGCATTTCGCCCTCTAGTGACAGTCATGTTTAATGTTTGATTTGCTTGTTATGGATAATATTCGTTACAGGGAGAAGATATATGCGGATCACCATGTCAGAGCATTCACCTGCCCAGTCTACTCAGTTCAGTCTATCTGTGCAGCACAACAATCACCAAAGGAAGCAGGAAAACTGTCCACAAGTTGTAAATGTAAGTAGGAAAAGCTGTAATATCTGCTTGTTTAGGGTGATAATACATCTTTACCCCCGAAAGGGACTTTAAAAAAGTCAGACCGGGATTTGCTTGTTTTCACATTGAAGTGCTCTCTTTAGTCAGTTTAATTCATTGTCCTCCAGTCAAACCCGTATCAGTTTAATTTTAACCAGCTTTGCTTTGCGTCTACCTCAGGCGATCCACACATGATAGAGGGGGGGAGAGAGAGAGAGCGCGCTTATTCAAGTGACCGCGAGAACAAGGCACTTTTTAATAAAAAAAATGTAAAAAACAAGTAACTCTGAACAAACACTTTGATTATCAAAATAAATACGTTTGAAAATGTCTATTTGTATCTTACCTCAGTTTCGGTGAACTTTAGATATAAAATCGGTGATTGAATGATTAATGTTTACTTGCTGAAATGAGATGATTTCCTATTAAGTCAATAGGGACATTGGAATGTTTCAGCATAGCAATATGGCAGCCCAGTGGCTTCACTAATATAACGTCATGAGCAATCCAGTTCTATATTATATATCAGTGGTCCTTGCCCATTTGCCATTCCATTACTGTTCCCACCATGCTTTACTTCCATTACCGTTCTCATAGAACTTGAATGCACTCTAAGTTGCTTTGGATAAAAACATCTGCCAGATAGATTTCCTCCTATGGCATTCTTTTTCCATCATTAAAGCTCTTGTCTTTCGTCCTTCATCTAACACTGTCACTCTTTGTCAATCCATTTCACAAAAATCAAAATTTTATTGGCAATCGAATACATGATATGTGTGGAGGAGTAGGACATATCGCTTGTCATTGGATTGATTGATTGATGGCGCTATTTAAATAAGCCAGTCGCTGATGTGTGTGTTTATAGAGTTTATGTGGGATACATTGAACCCTCCTTTCTATTGTGATCCAAAAACAGTTTACAAATCCCAGTGGCATGCGCAGAGAATGAGTGTCTTGTCAAGCTTTTACTCCGATAATCTGATTTTGGCACGAACATCAGATTCGGGGGTGATAGCACAATCCCCTGCAATATTTATTTTTCTCCTGCAACATGTGAATAGATTGATGAGACAGATTGAACAGTATTTGTTTTTCTCTGTGCTTCTTCTGGGATCATTATTTCTCCCAGGGCCCAGAGATACAGACAGACTGGCACTGAAAGTGTTGGAAAAAGGAATGTTCCTTTACAAGGAATGTTGTGGGTTAAATGCAACTTCTATTGCACTTACAATGGAACTATATTAGGCAAGGCCTTGCACCAGGATAAACTTTAAACTTTTAAGTACACTGTTTCCAATATATGGCCATAAGACTTAAACATTAAATGTGTTAACATGAGCCTAGATTGATAGAATTGCTTATTAACCTTTTCTATGCAAAGCTGTGTAACATCTTTAAACTCTTGTTATGACTATGTAAAGCCAGGCAACACAGCAACTTCCCATAATACAAACAAGAATTCTAAACAGCACTGGCAGCAGTGGAGTCATTCAGGTTCCTGGGCACTACCACCTCACAGGACCTGAAGTGGGAGACCCACATGTTCAAAAAGGCCCAGCAGAGGTTGTACTTCTTTCACCAGTTGAGGAAGTTCAACCTGCCACAGGCGCTGCTGATACAGTTCTACTCAGCAGTCATTGAGTCTGTCCTCTGCACTTCAATAACTGTCTGGTTTGGTTCAGCTACGAAATCAGACATCAGAAGACTTCAAAGGACAGTTCGAACTGCTGAGAGGATTATTGGTTGCCCCCTGCCCTCCCTTCAAAAACTATACACTTCCAGAGTGAGGAAAAAGGCTGGAAAAATCACTCTGGACCCCACTCACCTTGCCCACTACATTTTTGAACTGTTGCCTTCTGGCCGACGCTTTTTATTTATTACATTTTTTTATTATTATTTTTTTTTTAATAATTTGTATTATTATCTTGTCTTGTTGCTGTTTTGTATTGTTGTGCACTGGAAGCTCCTGTCACCAAGACAAATTCCTGGCATACTTACTTACATCAGTGTAAGTAACTGATTCAGAATACAAAGGGGCTGTTTACACAGGCTCAGTTTACACTTACATCCTTCACGGGTGATCTGATCACAAGTGGTGAACTGAGACACATTACTATTTACACCGGGCACCTCAAATGCATCTCCTGTATTAAGCAGCGACCACATGTGATTGGATTACCCAAAAAGAATGTTAATACCAGGTGTAAATGGAGTCATAAGGAAAAAATCAATTGACAGAAATTATGTTATAATGCGCAACTATTGTAAAAGTTCATCTGCCAAAAACAGTAGTCTTACCACTAAAAAGGCAATTTAGACAATGTTGCAGCTTAAAAACACACATTTGTGAGTCGTGAATGTGAAAGCAACTCTGACTCGGGTGCGCACTCTTTCAGGAAGTAAAGTAACCTGCGTATGCATTTTAGCTGACGACGACATCTATCTATCTATCTATACACCTTATAAATACTATATATAAATACTATTATAGGTTATAAATATAGGGTATAATAGGAGATGACAGTGGCGATAACTTCACCTTGGACACGAGCGTGAGTAAGCGTGCAGTGTAAACAAAGATGCAAATGAATTCCTTGCAATCAATTCCTTGTAAAAATAAATCCATATCCACACTTGATCACTTTTCATGAACGTAAGATCGACAAACAATCTGCACAATCCTACACAATTGTAGGTAAAAGTGGGCCCGCAGCTGATTAGCAAAACTATTTCAACACAATAACATTAGCTAGCAGGTTAGCAGAGGCCTACAGCTGTGGACTGGGTGTACACCGTAACTATAACACAAAACTCTGCATTTGAACTCTCGGTAGCAGATAAATCCACAAATAATCAAACATACTTACAGGTTGTGATTCTGAAGTGCTTGATTGTCCCAACAAAGTGGGAACTGCACCATCTTTCAGGAGTAACCGACTTGAAAATCCGGCACTGGTTGTGGTTGTACTGCTGAGGAATAATGGTAAAAATACATTTTAACCACTGATACTTCAATTCGTCTGCCTTTGGAAGTCCAAACAAAGAAGTTTTGCTTTCAAACAGTGTCTTCTCGACATGGCGACAACACTCACCCAAACCATCCTGGCCTCCGCTATAACTACGTTTGTTTGAGGGCGGGCCAAAGTAGCCCTTAGGGGCATTATGCAAATGTATTTCATAGTGACGTAGATACTTTACGGAAGAAATGGCTGGACTACACTCCAGCTGTTTCGTGTAGTTCTTGAGCAGTGATGTCTGTGGGAGAGAATAGCTCGCTTTTGCGTTGACTTTGTTCTTTGTAACTTTGCAGACCTTTTACATGCACAAAGAGCTATGTTACACACTAAAGGAAAGGAAAAATCAAAAAAAGCATAATAGGGCCTCTTTTATAAAATAAATAGGAAATTAATAGGAATAGGAAAACGCATTTGAGTCCTGAAAGTTGTTTTTCCATATTTTTTGGGAAAAAAATATTTTATCTCCAACTGAGAATATAATTTCAAACTGTAGAAAAGGAAACAAAATGATATACATGCAATAATATCAATATCTGAACGCTTGCTATATTATGTGTCAATTTCAACGCAATTTATTTGATATTTATGACGTTTATTGATATTTAAAAGTTTTGAGGCAGCAGTACCACACAGTGATTTTGCCTAAAATCAAAACCCAAATTAAGATGCTTTAATGTTAATAATGGTATAATACTTATGTGTTGTTTCTTGTTCACTCAAAATGTGATGAGAAATGATAACTCGCATTCCAAACTTTTAAGCAAGCACAGATGATGGAGATGGGAAAACACAGCAGTGCGCCCTCTGCTGGTATAATGTGGCACATCACAACGTCGTCTTAGTTTTCTGTTGAAATATTTACTTGGTGAGGTGGGAGAAATCTGTTCAGTGTTGTATTCAGATAAACGTTTTGACCTTTGCCTACAGAGATAAAATATTCTGTCATTGTCTTTAGATAAACTTAATCTTTAAAAATTGATTTCAACATGTTGCTCCTTTTTTTCCTTAAAAAAATAAAAAATAAAAAAAAAGAGGCAAAAATCTGGGTAACAGGGAGGCACTTGAATGGGGCCAATTCGTAAACATTAAAATGCTCACTGTTTCACAAGTATAGCCACAAGACGAAAACAAAATGCATGTTAACATGATTTTAGTGTGATAAAAACACTCACTAACCTTTTTTGTGTAATGTTAAGGTATATACAATTTTACAACTTCGTTGCCATGATGGTATAATGGCGTAAACCTGAAAACCCTAAAACGACCATAAAACAGCGATTTTAACAACTTTATATTTTTAAAAATACACAAGTTTCAACAAAAGAATTAATGCAAGTGCTTTAATAAAAATATAAGCTTAACGTTTCCGCCTTCAGTCTCTCCAAAAATTGGCCCCATTCACTTCCATTGTGAGTGCATCACTGTAACCACGTTTTTTTTGTTTTTTTTTAAATGTAGGAAAAGGAGGGACGAGTCGAAATAATTTTTCTGGTAATCAACATTATGCCACAAATACTGTCGACTGAGCTTAACTTGTTCTGAACCTGGAATATTCCTTTAATTATGAAATTCCTGTCTGTTATATATGTTCAGGATAGACAAGCAAGCTGGCCTGCAATGGATACTCCCTGAAATGTTGAACAGTATAGAGATGCAAGTGGACACACATCATAACATTCACTCATACTGATCCTGGCATCATTCAAACAGACAGAGATCATGATCCTATTTAGCCGAATGTGTGGGCTGTCTTCAGCCATCAGCCATCTCTCAGGCAGATATTAATGATGAGTTTGTGAAGGGCAAAAGACACAGCATCGTATGAGTCCCCTGCCTTATTAACTAACTGAATGATGATGACTTATGTGAGAGTGTAACACACATCTGTGATCACATCTCTCATACTGAAAGAAGTGCCTGCAAATACACCACAAAAATCATTGTCTTAAAACAGTATTTTTGTCTTGTTTTTCAGTAAAAATATGTAAACACGAACAGATACATACAGTATATATATATAAAAAAACACATATATGTAGCCGGTGGGTTGTAAATAACAACTCAGGATACAAAAATATCTTTTGGGGTTTTATTCTGACAGCTGTTATATAAAAGAAAAAGAAAAACAGCAGTCAATGGGGCCGTATATATATATATATGTAAAAATAATGGAAAACGGAAATGAAATACAAAAATGAAATATGGTTCAACTAAATACGGTAGAGGCTAAAGTAAAAAAATAAAAAAACACAAACAGGGCATTAGCCTACCCACATGCCACAACACATACTTAATACATGCTTATATCATCCACAGCACTCCATGCATCCAAGTACCCGCTCAAACTAATCAAAGCATTCCATGCATTTAACACATGCTTAAACACTCACAGCATTTTATGCATTTAACACATGCTTTAAGGACATGTATTGCAGTTTAAAACAGCAGAATTCTCATTACACGTTTTCACATATAACACGTATTACACTGTTTCACTAAACTGCAAAACACTCTGGACTATAAATCATTAAACAAGATATGATCAGTACTATATTTACATACCCAGTTCTCACATGTATGCACAGAACGTA
Organism: Myxocyprinus asiaticus; assembly: GCF_019703515.2. NCBI lineage: Eukaryota > Metazoa > Chordata > Actinopteri > Cypriniformes > Catostomidae > Myxocyprinus > Myxocyprinus asiaticus. The sequence continues at coordinate 10,983,455 of NC_059379.1, forward strand.
GTCAAACTCCACACATACAATCCATATGCATCTTTCAAAAATTATCCATAACAAACACTCAATTTTAATGTATGACTCGTCTTAACAAATATTTAAAGTAATTTATAAGCAACTTGTTTGAAATTTGATATTTACCCAAGTAATTCTCGAACGATGAACAAAACCGGGAGCTCTCCTCTACAACACATTTTCACGTCTTTAACATGAGAGAGAGCCGGAAAGCGTATTGTATTGACCTACAGAGCTGAGATATTCTTCCAAAAATGTTTGTCTTTTTCTGCAGAAGAATAAAAGTCATACACATCTGGGATGCCCTGAGGGAGAGTAAATAATGAGAGAATTTTCCTTTTTTGGGACAACTGTTTTATTAATTCAGTCTGAGAAACAAATGAAACTTAGACCAGTTGAAACTTGAGAGCAAGATGTTTACTCCTCTCTGACAAATACCTTTCTGTATTGACTCATTAAAGGGATAGTACACACAGAAATGAAAATTCTCTCATCATTTACTCATTTATGCTGTTTCAAACCCAAATGACTTTCTTTAGTGGAACACAAACAAGATGTTAGCCACAGACTGCCTCGGTTACCTTTCACTTGAATTGTATGTGTAGATAAAAGTGAATGGTAACTGAGGCTAACAATCTTACTATCATCCCCTTTTAAGTTCCACGGAAGACAGAAAGTCTTGCTGGTTTGGAACAACAAGAGGGTGAGTAAATGATGACAGAATTTTCATCTTTGGGTGAACTTACCTTTCACCCAAGGTAAGTAATAATCACCTTTACATTAGTCAGTTATCATTTTATTAACCCACATTGTCATTTATTAACAATGAAACATTTTAAAGTGAAGCATTTTTTCTTTTTTTTTTTTTTTTTTTTGGTACATTAAGCATGCACCAACAGATGGCAGTGTTTGGCTGACACGTTAAGTAATAATTTTAGTTCAAAGATGTGTTCACACTGGTTTAGACTAGTGTTTCTTTGGCCTAGTAAATTTCTTACTGGCCTAGATCTGTCTCTGACCCCTACTGTTCTGGTCAAGGGAAGAGGATTTAAACAGAGTTTAATGCATAAATCCTTTCAGGTTAGACCCTTTAAGACTAATTTCTGAGTAAATTAATTCAAAGCACCAGTTGTCATTGCCATTAAACTTATAACTAAGCAAATTATGATTAGGTGTAAATAATCAACTGAGTAAAAGAAATACACAGCATAATGTTTTTCTTTTCTTTTTTTTTTTTTTACAATCTAACTTACTGTGATTTTGTAAGAATTGCAAACCTGCTTTATCGAAATTCCAAGTGCACAAATCCATGCAACCCACCTCAACCACAATTTCACATAATGATGTCACGTGACCCATATTTGACATGTCCTATTTACAGCTATAAGATCACTTTCTCTGCTTACATAAAGCTCATAATAGATCATCTCTTGCATGGTTTTCTGGCATTACCAAGCATCAAGCATAGGAGTGGTGATGGCGTAGTGGGCTAAAGCACATAACTGGTAATCAGGAGGTTGCTGGTTTAATCCTCACAGCCACCACCATTGTGTCCTTGAGCAAGGCACTTAACTACAGGTTGCTGTAATGAGTGCACTGTAATTTGCTTTGGATAAAAGTGTCTGCCAAATGCATAAATGTAAATGTGCAATTGGAACTATAGATATGCACAGCCTGGTTTGAGACATGCCTGTACAGGGACATTCTGTTTCTAACTCCCTACTCTAGACACGGTGCACCTGATACTCAGCAGCAGTCCAGGTCACCAGCCAAGATTTAAGCTGAGCACTCTCTCGAAAGCAGCTTACAGCCTTTATCAGATCAGCTGCCGTTTATGTGCTTGATGGCAAACCAAAATACCCAAAGAAAGTTGCCCTCTTTACTGGTCTTCCGGTCTTCCATGGTATTCCGGCCTTATATGTTGTTTTTTTCCTAAATTAAAGCGTTGAATGTAAATGACCTCTCAGATTTAAAAATTAGTCCCAAAGAACATTAATTTAGCCTATTTATGAAAATTAGAATCTATCTATCTATCTATCTATCTATCTAGCATCTGTCTGTCCGTCCATCCGTCCGCCCGTCTGCTGTCTGTCCCTCTATCTATCTATCTATCTATCTATCTATCTATCTAGTATATGTCTGTCTGTCTGTCTATCTATCTAGCATATGTCTGTCTGTATCTCTCTCTATCTATCTATCTATCTATCTAGCATCTGTCTGTCTGTCCGTCTGTCCGTCTGCTGTCTGACTCTCTCTCTCTCTATCTATCTATCTATCTATCTAGCATATGTCTGTCTGTCTGTCTGTCTGTCTGTCTGTCTGTCTGTCTGTCTGTCTATCTATCTATCTATCTCTTATTTAAATAGAAAAAAATGTGTCCCTTGTTAAATATAGCACTACATAGACTCAAACACCATATAGTAAAACTTTATTAGACCCACTGATTAGATTCACTGTGATGTGCCATGCAGGACAAACACCATGTGAATGCAATAATAAGATAATTCTCGGCTGATCTCATTGGATAAAGCAAACTTCCCACAGAGCTCCCAGAGTGTCCTGCTCTTTGATCTCAGCAAATGACTGGACAATGCAAATGTGATTTTTATTTTATTTATTTTTTTACAATTAAATTTCTTTTTCACAGTAACAATCACTAAGCAACAAACACTGTTCTATTGTAAAGTCAACTTTTCGCACAAGCAAAATAATTTTTAAAAAATTACAAAAAGAAAAATAGAATTTGTAGTAATTCTACACTATTTACATTAACATGTAATTAGAATAGTCTTTTTGAATAATTACAAATAATTACAAGTTTGAGTATCGAGTGAGTTTCGGTCTCTGGCCTGGGATATTTTGTGTAGTAATTGTGTCGATATTAAAGCGCAGCAGATCCCAACAGTGGGAATGCAGAAGTCACAGGTCAGGGTTTAGCTGCCAGTCTTAAGCTTTCTCTTCAGCTCCAAGGGCCTTCTCAGGCGTCCCCTCACCCTGAACCTGCTTATCACTCGTACTAGCACTTACTGGGGCCTCAAATGTTCCCTCCTGGTCTCCTAAACCTGCAAAATCAGCCTCCCCTTTCAGCTCTGATGAAATTATTTATCTTCAGGGGCAGATAATCTAACAAAGTACTCATTAGGCATGCCACAAAAATATACTTTACAGTAATACCCCTTTCCCAAATCAAAGTCTGGTCATACTCATTTGGAACCATATTACTTTTACTTCAAAATACAATACATTTTTATAAAGCATTACTTAATTTTCAGATAAAACAATAAAAACATCTACTTGCTGTCCCTCCATCCATCGCTGTCAAAAAAGTATGTGCATTCTCATTTGTACACATTTCATACCTAAGTCCAGAGAGGTGAAATGAAACCTGTCTAGCTTCTCATAGAATTGAAATGGTAGCAGTTTCTTTTCATTTGACATAATTGTCACATGACAGTTAAGGTGTGTTGTTAAAGGATGTCCTAATAAATAAATGTCCTGACTGTAGTTAGGTGTAGCATTGTTGGTTGCTAGAAACGGTTGCCATGGAAGGACATCACACAGCTAGTTTCCACTCTTACTTCTCATACAATGTCAAATCCCAGACTAGCCAGCATCAAATTGAATATCAGCTCAAATATGAAATAAAACAACATGAAAACTGAAGTCGAATGGTAGACATAACATTTGACTATAAAAATGTTTGGGTGTATAAAGTCAAATAGAGGTGCAAAACTTGTTTTAAAAAAATAAAAAATATAAAAAAAATGGATTTTGAATATTTAATGACCATCTTTATAACAAGCCAATAATTTGTATATTCATTTATGGTGTTTCCTGGGGATTTAAACATAATACTGTGTTTCTCATATACCAACTGAAATATACAGGCTTTATAAACAGAATACTTCTAACTGAAAAGGGTTTGTATTTTGGTTGTTTTTTTTTGTTTTGTTTTTCTTTTGTTTTTTCTTCACCTGGTCCTCAGTAATTGGCTTCGTCTTCACTTTGTGTAGTGTGAGTGATATAGTTACAGTTTTAGTCTGAGGCTGTGTCCCACAGCTCTCTACCTCAGGTAGGTGTGGCCAAAGTTCTAGTGAGCTAAGCTCACTCAGCTCAAAGTGGCAACAGCCTCTTCCTGTGCTCCCTCCTCCACTTGAGTGCCTTTGCCCATGGCCTTCATCTTAGCCATGATGTCAGTGAAGGTCTCTTTGACAGTTTTCTCCAGGATCCAGCCCTCACTCTCGCTCTCAAGGTCTTCTGGGTTCACCAGCGTGGACAGAGAGGTGTTTATGTACTGTAGTCCAATCATTACAGCAATCTGAAGCAAAGCATGAAAGAGTGATATATTTAAAGGTGCACTCTGAACTTTTTGTGGTTATGTTTTCTGGGACTTACAATGACACAGTGTGTGGATGCAGCATCATTCAAATCCAATAGTTTTCAGTTGCAGATGCCAATGTAGAAAGTCACTATTCACAGTCAGCAATGAATAATTTAATCCATGAGTGAAAGTGTCCATTAACAGGATGGTTACTGAGATTAAGCGATTTGTAATTGGCTGGTCATGTGATTATAACATGGCAGCCCCCATGAGGGGACCCTATCCATGTAGAATAAAACAGCTTTTATAAGATTACCTATATGATTGAAGTCTTCATCTCATGTGAGTGGTCATGGTTTTAGACATATGTCTCAAGATGTCAGTTCATTTCTTAATCAAAACTTTTTAATAAGAAAAAGATTACTGAGTGCACCTTTAATGTTAGAGGCTGAATCTCATGTAAACATGTCCAGGCTACATTTCACCCCAAAATATATTTTGCATAGAGAAAAGGAAGCCTACTTTCAGGACAAAGATTTTTTGCATTGTGATATTATTTTCATTCAAGACAGTTCAGCATCTTAAAGTGATAAACTTCTCAATACCAAATTCTCATAATAATGCATCCAGATCATTTACTTTTGTGTGTGTGTGTGTGTGTGTGTGTGTGTGTCTTTATACATTTATTTAAACATCTTTATGATACAATTATTTTCTTTATTTAAAACAGGATAAATTAAAGGCAGTGCAAAAAATATTACCACGATGTATATACCCAGTACTTTGAAATTTAAATATTATTTAGTCTTTTCATTTTATAAATTTGTTTGTTTGTTGTGAAATATGAGCTGGACAGGTGTCATGAGATTCACCCACTGATTTTGGAGACTTTTAGGAACCAACAGTCCCAAATAATAGAGATTTTTGTTTTGTTTGTTTAAATTCAAATACATAAAATGTTCTACATTTTGCCTACGGCATCTTTAACAGGTGATTTAAAATCACCTTTTCCAAGAAAGCAAGGTCTAACACCGCACCACAGATTAGAAAATTTGATCCTCCTGAATCAGCAGTGGCACCACACCATCCCACACTCCTAATCTCTACCACCTCTAATTCAAGGTGTTTCTGTTGCCATTGTTTGTTGTACAATAGGCAGATTTAGACAGATCAATGTTATTAGATGATTTCCATCCATATTCAAACTTTTAATATGTACAAACACATAACCTAATAGGAGTTTTGTAAGATAAAGTCAAATCAAAAGTAAAAAAAATATTAAAGATTTAATCAGACACACAAATCAATACAAATGAAACTGACTACATTTGGTTACACAAACTCTAGTCATTTTATAGGGTTAGATCATGTAGAAATAGTTCCTTAAGGTAAAGGTATTGTACTATATTATAAAAAGAATTCACTTTTTACAGTGAATTTTCATGTAAGGTATCTCAACAGTGTGAATATAAGGTAGTCCACAAACATAGAATGTTTCTTTAAAAGAAACAGGTCAGTTTGATGTTTTCCTTGTTGGTGCTATGTTAGGTGACTGACATTGACACTAATTCACACTGCTAAGGGAATGAAACTCCTGCCAGCACAAACATGGTATGACGTCATCCAAAGATTAGCAAGAACTACTCTAACTAACCTTCAATTTTGAAAGTTTTTGGAATTGTCTTAAAGGAAGAACAGAGTGAAGACCATCACTCCAATAACTTTGTTGAAGTAATTATCATTTCATGTATTTTGGGACAGACACTAAAAACCTTCTTGTGATGGCAATAATGGGATTACGTGTCTGGACTGGACAAAATGTACCTTAAGCGTAATAAGTGCTGATCAGAGATCAGTCTGACCTTTATAGCACAGTCCATTGAGATTATAGGTAGATAATGTATACGATTAAGCACTGATCCTGGATCAGCACATTAAGATACTCCAAAGCTAAACATCTTACTTCCAAGAGGGTGACCAGCAGCACAAGTATCCCTATGGTGCTCATCATTCCACCATAGTAGGATACGAGAGCATCTCTGCAGCCACGTTTCCAGATATTGAGATCTTCGGTGTGATGGTCATAGCTGTAGTGAGCCGAGTTGTTGGTTATTTGCTGTTGGATGCAGGGTCTTGGTGAGCTAGGGTTGCAGCAACTGAAAGGAACTCCATCCATGAGGTATTTGCCATCCACATTGCTGCTGATTCGACTATGGACAAAGAACAATACAAAGTTGACCTGCCGTTATACAGAAATACTTCAGTTTAGCACTGGGGTAAAATGTCAAGGACGTTGACTTTGGAGAGCAGTTGTTTTCCTATGTTTTTCTATTTCTTACATTATTTATTAGCTTCTATAAATTATTATCCAAATTATCTATTTAGGTCACTTTGAAAAACTTTAAATTCTAGATTCGAACATCAAACAACTCCGCTGAAACTATTAAATACCAATTGATGACACAAGAACTCTGCTAGTTACTTCAGTGTCTATTCCAAGTCAGTCTACCTGGCCTTCAACTGATTAAAAAAGACAGTAAGCTCTGAGGACAAGCAAATGTGATCCAAGAAGATTAACAACTAAATCCAAACTGGCTAACATGCCTGATACCACTTACACTGCAAACTGACCCCGGTAAATCACCCCCGACCCACCCTCACTTTAAACATTTGCACTACGAAATGATTTCCTATAATATTAAGACAATCATTCTAAGACATTCATAGATCATTATACTGGTTTGTATCATACTGGTCACCTTAATAGTAATAAACATCTTAATTTCACCTGATCCATTATTTAAATAATGAAGTATGCCTGAACAAAATTAATTGAAAGTAGCTAAAAGCAACACTCACTCTTTGACTTCCTTGGAGCTGAAGTCCAGGTAACGGTTGCTAACCCACTGGATCTCAAACCAATCTTTGTAGTTGTTGTTGCCGCAGCAACGGAACTCTATCTGCATAAGATCCAGAGTTCTCTTCATGTAGCAGCGACCAGGTGTATCTGTGTCCTTGTAGTACTTCATTCCATTTTTCAGGCCCTCAGCTAGTGTAAACGCTAGAGGAATACGCATGGCAAAACACAGAACCGCTGTGAGAACAAGGAGAACATTGAAGAACAAACAGCAAATGAGGAAGGGCTTCAGAATGGTTTTCCATTTTGCAAACTTGGTGGAATCGAGTGAATCGTAGCAGATCTTGCCACCAAAGGCATTGAGACAACATGCCAAAAGACCCACACCAATTAGCAGGTTGGGAACAAAATGACTCTCATTGTTGTCCATAAGTTCACTTCTCTTGCGCAGTTCAATTTTAAAGAAAAGGCCCATGCTGAAGACCAGCACGCTGGCCATTACGGAAAACCAGTACATGAGCCATAGCATCTGGGCCAGCTTCACCCGCTTCTTCAGATCAAACTTCACCTTCATAAGAGCCATGTTGGACTACTAGTTAAAGTCCAGAGATAGAAAAAAAAAGTTTTGATTTCCACAAACAGCAGCTTACAAAAGTTCAACACTCAAGATGTGTTCAAGGTGCAATGAGTGATCCATTACAGTAAAGCAAGGACCTGTTAGCTGTTTTCATGACTGTCTTTGCACCCATAATAGACAAAGTCCAGATCGGTCTATAAGTAAACACAAGTGCAATGCATTATCTTCTTGTTTCGCCTCAAAAATGGATTTTCATCCACAATGATTAAAACGCAGCGGTGTGGACAGGTAACTGACGCAAATAATGATGTCCCTCTTTCTGCAAAGGGAGGACCAAAGGCAAGGATCCAAATGATTAAACACAAAGTTAATGTACGTCATCCTAAACCCAGCTAATCACCATCATCCCATTTACAGAAATCCCTGGTCCGCAGATGAGCCTATCTGTAAGCTGCTGCTATGGCGTGTGATTGGGTTGATTGGTCACATGGTATGGCTGGCAAAACTCAAGAGACACCAGAAAACCAGGAGCTAAAGACTTAAGAGCACAACACTTCCGCTTCAAGGGTCTCGGAGTCCATAAATAACAGGCCATTGTCTACTACCAATATAAACCATTAATTACTAGTCAACAGAAATTATCCATATTCGGATTGTGATGAGTACCTTTGAAAGTTGTGCTGAAATCCTTTGGACAGTAAAGATGATAAAAGAAAGTTTGGAGAGTTTATTATTATTCTGTATCTGAAAATATCAGGCCATTTTTGGAGGAGCAGCTATCATTATCAACTGTCATATGATATCATTTCAAAATATTAATTAAAAACGTCCATATTTTATGTGTAATCATATCTGTGTATTCTATTCCACACAGTGGGCCTTATTCATGATACACAAGCGGGAGAAATTGCGTGTAAATCGTTAAAAACATTCTTACATAAATCTTCCCATTGTATCCAATTGAACAATTTATGTAATGATGGATTCATGACAGATTTACAAACAAATTTCGGTCACACATTATTTTACAGTTTTCACGTTCCTGTGTATTTACATTACTGATTAATACTAATCAACATGTACTTGTGGTGTAATTACTTTGTAGAGCTGCTTGAACTTACATATTGTTATTGTTATTACTATAGTAATTAATATTAGTAACATGTAATATGTGTGACATGCACACTTTAAAATAAAGTGTAACCCAAATTTCTTGTGCTCAAGTTTTATAAATAAAGCTCAATATTCATTCAGTCTCAGAAATTAACTTTTTAATTAAGGG
>NC_059379.1:10997500-11001879 GCF_019703515.2 Myxocyprinus asiaticus
CAGTTTGTCAGACAGGACTGGAACTTCAAATGGGACTGTGTTCTATTGTCAGATTAAACAAAAATAGAGCTTTTTGGCAGCAAACACCAGAGATGGGTTTGGCGCACACAGAGAGGTAGCCATATGGAAAAGTACCTCATGCTCATGGTTAAATATGGTGGTGGATCTTTAACGTTGTGGGGCTGTTTTTATGCCAGATGTCCTGGACATTTTGTTTGGATGCATGGCATCATAGACTTTATCAAATACCAACTGATAAAAAATCAAAACCTGACTGCCTCTGCCAGAAAGCTTAAAATGTGTCATGGTTGGATCTTCCAGCAGGACAATGATCCAAAACAAACATCAAAATCAACACAAATATGGTTCACTGACCACAAAATCAAGGTTCTGCCATTGCCATCCCAGTCCACTGACCTGAACCCCATAGAAAACCTGTGGGGTGAACTGAAGAGGAGAGTCCACCAACATGGACCTCTGAATTTGAAGGATCTGGAGAGATACTGTGTGGAGGAATGGTCTCAGATCCCTTGCCATGTGTTCTCCAACCTCATAAGGCATTATAAGAGAAGACTCAGAGCTGTTATCTTGGCAAAGGGAGTTTGCAAAAAGTATTGAATAAAAGGGTGCCAATAATTGTGCCACACACATATTTGACAAAAATATGTTTATTTATTTATTTATTTATAAAACTTGTGTTGTGTCTGCAATTGTTTGATATCCATTTGGGGATAGTTTTTTGTGAATATTTAAAATGAAAGATTAAAAGGATTAACAATAAAGACATATTTTTCACAGACTTCTTTGCTCGTTTTTACCAAGGGTGCCAATATTTCTGGCCACAACTGTATGTGATATATATATATATATATATATATATATATATATATATATATATATACTGGCAGCCAAAAAGTTTGGAATAATGTACAGATTTTGCTCTTATTGAAATAAATTGGTACTTTTATTCACCAAAGTGGCATTCAACTGATCACAATGTATAGTCAGGATGTGAAAAATTACTATTACAATTTGAAAAAAATGTTCAGAACTTCTTAAACTACTTCAAAGAGTTCTCATAAAAAAATCCTCAATGTGCAGCAATGACAGCTTTGCAGATCCTTGGCATTCTAGCTGTCAGTTTGTCCAGATACTCAGGTGACATTTCACCCCACGCTTCCTGTAGCACTTGTCGGGCACTTCTCATTCACCTTAGAGTCTAGCTGATCCCACAAAAGCTCAATGGGGTTAAGATCCATAACACTCTTTTCCAGTTATCTGTCGTCCAATGTCTGTGTTTCTTTGCCCACTCTAACCTTTTCTTTTTGTTTTTCTGTTTCAAAAGTGGCTTTTTCTTTGCAATTCTTCCCATAAGACCTGCACCCCTGAGTCTTCTCTTTACTGTTGTACATGAAACTGGTGTTGAGCAGGTAGAATTCAATGAAGCTGTCAGCTGAGGACATGTGAGGCATCTATTTCTCAAACTAGAGACTCTGATGTACTTATCCTCTTGTTTAGTTGTACATCTGGCCTTCCACATCTCTTTCTGGCCTTGTTAGAGCCAGTTGTCCTTTGTCTTTGAAGACTGTAGTGTACACCTTTGTATGAAATCTTCATTTTTTTTTTTTTTTGGCAAGATTCTGTATACACATGTGAAATGATCTGAAACTAAACAACATTTTGAGTTCATGCAAAATAACAACTGTGTAAAAACTGTGAAAGCTGTTAATTTTTTTATTTAATTATACAATTTGAATTTTATTTATTTTAATAATAGCAATACTACTACTACTACTATTACTACTATTAATAATAATTAATATTATAATGATGATGAATTAAGCACTTGCTTATTAAAAATGCAGCTCAAAGTGCTTCACAGGTCAGAATGTAAAAACATTAGAAAAAGAGGACAACATATCAATCAAAGTAAAACAAATAAAGATAGTAAAAATAAGAACAGAATAAAAAATATAAGCATAAGATTAATTAAAATAAAATTAGGGAAAGATAATAATAATATTACTAAAAGATACAAAATGTAATATAATAACTAAAAGACATAAAATAGATCAATCAAAAGATAAAGCTTAAAAATACACGTCTTCAAATGCTTTTTAAAATGTGAATGTTTGGCGCTTGTCTAATTTAAATAGGTAAAAGGCTCCAGATTTTGGGGACATAATGGCTTCATCTGATTTCTTATGGTTTACATTACAGTATGTCATTACAGAAAATCATCATTGGAAAAACTCAAACTACAAGCTGGAACATATTTTGATAAAAAGTCAGAAATGCATGAAGGTGCTAAGTCATTAAAGGAATAGTTTAAAATGTAAATTCCCTCATCATTTACTCACCCTCATCCCAGATGTGTGACTTTCTTCTGCAGAACATAAGATATTTAGAAGAGTATCTCAGTTCTGTATGTCCATAAAATGCAAGTAAATGGTGGCCAGAATCTCCAAAAACCACATAAATGCAGCATAAAAGTAATCCATACAACTCCAGTGGTTAAATTATTGTATTCAGAAGTGTTATGATAGGTGTGGGTGAGAAACAGATAGGTTTAGATGTCCAGTAGGTGGCGATATGCACAAAGAATGCAAATCACCAAAAAAAAAAAAAAATTATAATAAAAAAAAAAAATAAAATGTGAAAGAAAAAGTGGCGATTTATAGTAAAAAAGGAATGAAACACTGATCTGTTTCTTACACCTATTATATTATTTCTGAAGATAAGAACTGGAGTCATATGGATTACTTTTATGCTGCCTTTGTCTTTTTTGGAGCTTCAAAGTTCTGGTCACCATTCACTTGCACTGTGAGAACCTACAGAGCTGAGATATTCTTCAAAAAATCTTTGTTTGTGTTCAGCAGAAGAAAGAAAGTCATACAAATATGGGATGGCATGAGGGTGAGTAAATGATGAGAGAATTTTCATTTTTAGGTGAACAATTCATTTGTGCTTTGAAAATCAGTAAAAAAAAAAAAATATAAAAAATAAAATAAAAACTTAAAATCAGTCCTGTATACAATGGTCATGGCAAGAGAAAGTCAAAGCATGAATCAATTTCTTAGCATCATCCAGTGAAACATAGGGTTAAAGGCTCTCCCCCTCATATTTTGTGCCAAAAATAAGATTCTCAGTTTTATCCTCATTCAGTTTCAGAAAGTTTGTGTTCATAGTAGGATCATAATTCATTGGACATACATTCTTTAATGCATCTGTGTCATTGGGCTCCATTGAGATATATAATTGTCTGTCATCAGCATAAAATAGTATATTTATAGATACTGTTTAACAAAGGCAACTTATACAATGAAAATAAAAGTGGCCCAAGTTTTGACCCTTGTGGAACACCTTGTGGAACACGTATGTCACATTTTGCAGAGGTACAGTCACCTAACTTAATGAAAAATTAAAAAATGGTATTAAAGTATTATGTTTTCTCTCCTCTGGCTATTATTTTAACTTATATTTTACTTTCTACATGCTCTATGTAATTGTTGTCAATTCATAAAATAGATAATATACCTGCTACTTTAACTTAAAGGGCAAAATTGTACATTATTAATTAATGTTACTGAAATGATAACCAACCAATAAACATCATTATTAAAAGGATAATTTGCCTCAAAATGAAAATTCTGTCATCATTTTCTCACTGTCATATTGTCCAAAACCTGTATGACAACAGATATATTTTAATTTTATTTTTTTACAAAGTTTGCCAACTGTATGTATTTTTTATATTTTTTTTACATTATGTATAATTATCTTATAGTCTTATTATTATTAATTTATTTTTCTCCTCTGGCTATTATTATTATTTTTTTTCTTCTTCTCCCCTTTTGTCCCCAATTTGGAATGTCCACTTCCCAATGCTCTCTAAGTCCTCATGGTGGCGTAGTGACTCGCCTCAATCCAGGTGGCGGAGGATGAATCTCAGTTTCCTCCGTGTCTGAGACAGTCGATCCGCGCATCTTATCACGTGGCTTGTTGAGTGTGTTACCACGGAGACCTAGCGCGTGTGGCGGCTTCACGCTATTCTCTGTGGCATCCACGCACAACTCACCACACTGAGAGCGAGAACCACATTATAGCGACCACAAGGAGGTTACCCCATGTGACTCTACCCTCCCTAGCAACCAGGCCAATTTGGTTGCTTAGGAGACCTGACTGGAGTCACTCAACATGCCCTGGATTCGAACTCGTGACTCCAGGTGTGTTAGTCAGCGTCAATACTCACTGAGCTACCCAGGGCCCCCCTCTGGCTATTATTTTAACTTTTTTTTTTTCTACATTTCTATGCGTCTATTGTGAATTATATATACAGGTGCATCTCAATAAATTAGAATGCCGTGGAAAAGTTCATT